>NW_025763512.1:0-185042 GCF_020744385.1 Fusarium flagelliforme
CCCTACCCAATACAACTCTAACCACTCTTTTAACCCTCAACTACCTTACCCTTCCCTACCCTTCCCTACCCTCCTCTTTCTCTTACTCCTTTACCTCTTCACTTAACCCTTACTTTACTTTTCCTTCCTCTTTTTACTACTTTTTAAAACACCTACTAACTCAACTCCTCTTTAACTACCTTACTACCACCCTAACACAAACTCCTTAACCTCCTCCTTCCTTCCTCAAACCCTTAACCCACCCCTACCACCCCTACCACCACCACCACCACCACCACCACTCACAACCCCAACAGCGCTTAACCCCGTCAGCGTTTACCCTTAATCCCAACAGTCTTACGCAACCCTTGACCGCAACACCGTTTACCTTCTCTTTCCTCTTCCACTTCTTCCTGCTTCGCACAGCTTTCACGTCAGCGGTTAGTCTGCCTAACCTTCTCAGCGCTAGCGCGCTGCACCGGCGGACTGCAAACAGGCTATAGGGTAACCTACTATTAGCTCGGCAGTATATTCGTCGTTTTGCTTGTTAAATACGTTAATTCTATCTACTATGACTCAATGATAAGGACCAACATATACCCATCTTTGAAACAAACCCTGTCTCCTTCCATATATCTTCTAATAATACGACAGTAATAGTTTGTCATCCTGGTAGCAATAGTTATTCGTAGGCTGTATTTGTTATTACTACTGAGAGTATTGGTATGTCGTTGAAAGTGGAGAAATTGCCTGCCTCAGATTACGGGATACCGCGCTAGTTTTATGCCCTCCTGATAGTCGCCCAGCCATATCGCAAGGTCTGTCCAACTATCATAATAGTAGGTAATGGAATAGATAGCATGGAGGTTTATCTATCTTTTCTTCTTACTATGGTAGTCCAGAATTACCTCTTTCTTAGCATTAATCGACAAGGCGCTTATACTCCATATATCCTATGTGTATTTTCCTCAATACTCTTCTCACACTATCTCTTCTCTCTACTACTTACGTTCTAACTCTTTGACTCTTCCCGGCTCTCTTACTACTGCCACTGTCCTGTCCCAGGATGATACCACTTCTGGTATTGCTATACCAAACCCATTCGGACTGCTCTTGCTGCTGCTGCTGCTGCTGCTGGCCAGACCACGATACTCCACTGCCGTATCCCGCTGCCCCGTATGTCGATGCTCCACCCCCGTATCCCGCCATCTGGGATGTTGATCCACCACCTCCATATCCAACCGTCCCAGATGTTGATCCTCCCACCGTAGGGTAGGTACCACTAGACAGACTAGTATCTAGAACCGTTCGCTTACCTCTTTTAACCATAACGCTCTCCCCCTTCACCGAAACATTATCATAACCTCCAGGGCCTCTTCCTACCCCCTCAAGGTAGATGTGCACTTTCTTTCGACCACCACTCTGCCTGCCCTGGATCTGTGCACTGATGTGATTCTTATTAGCTTCTGTCACCCCAGTCGCACTGTTGGTAGTTGTCTCGTGTGGTGCGGCTCTATAATTGTCAACTGTTAGTTTCTCCTTTCTAGATTCTGCTCTAAGGGCCCATACGTGATTAAAGCATCTGCATTTCCTAGTCGATATGCAAGGAGGTATACAAAGTTCTCCGATAGAGCTTTCAGCGTGTGCAGCGGCGCTGCAGCAGACACTGCCTTACTCTGCAATCTAGACATGGCTTGACCTTCCCACCGCACACGGATACTATTAATATCGCCTTTATAGCTATCTGCTGGAAGACAGTATGGGTATGACATGATATGTTTCCTGGGCGTTAGGATTGATATGCTTTTGATATAATGGGGCTATATCTGGTCCTGGAATAGTAATAAATAAGGAAAAGATGGAAGAAAGATAGGTCAATAGATAAGATAGGGAAGAAAGTAAAGATGGCTGGTGTAAAGAATATGAAACCTTAGTATTGGCCCGTTCTAGTAGGAAAGAATTTATAGCTTTGATATCGAGCCTTTGTCTGATATAAATAGTTGTATGAGGCCGTGGAACTGCTTGAGCAACTGCTTCAGTGACAGTTTAATTCTGGCCTTCCTCCTGTTATATATTGTATAGGACTCGACTACGTCGAGAGAGCATTGTTTGATGCCTGAGGCGCGATCATGGGAGAAAGCCCTGCCTGCAACCCAACGATTACACCCGGGATCACTAAGGAGGTGCGCTGTGTATCCCTGCCGCGGCGCTTAGGTTGGCGTTACGCCCACAAGACTCTCGTAGGAATCGCTGGCTGGATTGGATGGCAGATAATTATAGCACATTACGAACGGAGTTGAGGACCTTCACAGAGCGGCATGTAAAACACGGCGGGGTGGCTCTTACCGCTGAGGGGTTGAATAGTAGATAGCAGGCTACGGAATAGGCTAACCTCCAAAGCCAACCATCCTAGAATCCATAAGGTTTATTTATGGTACCTGGGTTAGAGCCAACAGTCTTTGTGTATTTATAGAAGTGTCTAGTTGTTGTTCCTTGTTGTGGTGGGGTATGTATGGATATATATCATTGGCTGAACCCAGAAGTGGGGTTCCGGTAATATTAGCCCCCGCTCTGCTCAATCTGCTAGCTAAGAGCTTTTTCAATCACGGACCACTATCTATATGTATATATATATACACATACAGGCTTTTATCCCCGAATTTCAACCTAAAGGCTTTATAACTACTCTTGATATGATGAGTGAACCAGAGGCAGGAGCAGGACCCAAAACGGCAACAACGCCCTCTGAGAGGATTGGGGCTCCTGATCAGGGTGACTTTGTAGACTCAGAGGATGAGTACGAGTTCGACGAAGTGGCAGAAGACCCGGAGCTGTATGCCCAAGGTTTATATTATCCTACATATATTGGAGAAATTCTTGCCAACAGGTATCGCATAGACCACAAGCTAGGTCATGGTGGCTTCTCTGTTGTCTGGATGGCTTATGATATGCTTAGCAAGAGGGATGTTGCCCTCAAGGTTATGGTATATGGAGACGCTGGAGAGCATGAGTACCATGTTCAACGCGAGGTCGCCAACGCTGTGTCGGATACTTCTCGTCTTCTGCTATGCCAGGACGCCTTTATTCTTTCGGGCCCGCATGGCCATCATCGAGTACTTGTCCTCCCGTTGCAGGGCCCAAACCTCAGAGACCATATCCGAGAGAAACCAATCGTTGCCCGGATGTTGGCTGCGAAACAATTGTTACACGGCCTGCGGGCGCTGCATGAAGGTGGAATTGTACATCGTGGTAGGTCGCCTCGGGGCAGGCTTTCCGTTAGATCTAGCAGATCCCAGAGCTCCTTGTATAGCTAACATTCTGTGTATAGATCTGAACAGTGCCAATGTCATGTTTGGACTTTGCCCACTCAGTAGTCAAGACACCACCACCAAGTATCAATATATTGGACGTCCTCGGAAGATGATGCTGCCATATGTGCCATGGAAGCCATGCGAGTTGGTTATGCCGATGGCTCCGCAGAAGGAACTGATAACGGATGACGTTTACCTCGGAGATTTCGGCATGGCGATTCGAGCCGGTACACCGGTAGTACAGAAAGTGCAGTCACCTGCTAAATACTGTGCCCCAGAGCGAGTACATGGCATGAATCCAAGTTTCGTATCTGATATGTGGAGCTATATGTGCCTATTTGCCGAGTTATATGGGAAATACCCTCTCTTCTCGGGCTCAGCCAATTCTACAGTCATCTCATTCATTGTAGATACCCTTGGTCCACTTCCGGTACAATGGAAAGGCTTATATGATGCGGGTGGCTTATGTGATCCTGAGTGGTACAGCCAGCATCGGAAGCCGAGTTCCCACCTTGGCCTCGAAAACAAGATAACATTACTTCGACCTGATATTGCTACGACCGAACAGCGACTTGTGCTGGATATCTTGCGATGGGGATTTTCATACCTACCGGAGCACCGCCCGACCGCAGCGCAGCTTCTGGATAGTGTCTTATTTAAGGACCTAATGGCTATCTATGGACTATGATGCTTTATAGGCTGGAGTTAACTGTTATGTGTATACAGTATGGCCACTGGTACTATTGTATGTAGCTACTGGGGCAATATCATGATCGTATAACTCTTTATCACACAATAGACCACTCGAGTAGTCTGGTAACAGCAGGGTCCGGGGGTAGCCATATACCCAAATTGGATATTCGCTTGAAGTTTGCTTAATAAGATTGGAAAAACCGGTTTCTCATGGGCGATTCTACCTTGTCTACTTTGGACCGTTGGTCGTCATCCAGATGTTGGTTGTTAGCTCTGCAATCCCCGGTACGAACCCTTGGTAGCTTAGATCCTCCCAAACTTTCGACAAGGGCTCAGCTAATAAACGTTGCTTCCTCAGCCTCGACCCACTACACATCTGAACTAACAAACCTTTAGCAACTGCCTACATCCTCCTATCGGCCTAGTCAAGACACACAGTTCAGGGCACATATAAGTATAGAACCAACAACCAAAACTCGGAGGTTACTTAACTGGGTAATTGATAGCTGGTTAGCAAAAGGACCGTTATTGTTTCAAATCAATCCGTTAGGGCCAACAAAGGCCTGCCGATTAATACACTGCCGTGCTTCTATGGGTGGGACGTGTCATGACCCTTCCTGTAGCCCTGGTAAGGCGTTTCCAGCGATGGCTCATGAACTCTGCCTGCTACTGACCGCTGATGCCAAAGATTAAGCCAATAAGGATGGCGTTGTTAGAGCCTAGATCCACCACAAATCTGAACCAACAGGCCTTCGGCAACCGCCTACCTACTTCTATCAGCATAGCCAAGATATACAGTTCACTGTAAAGTATGTTTAGGACCAACAAATATACCTCGGGGATTACTTACTCTGGCAATAAATAGCAGCAGATTGGCAAAAAGACCGACAGCGTTGTTTCAGTTCAGTCCCTTAAAACCAACAGACGGCTGATAACCAATAAAACGCCCCGTTTCTAGCGTTAGGATTTCCAACTCCTGGCCCCGGCAAGGCATATCAAGCAGCTTACCAACGCAGCGGTCCATCCTCTCTCTTACAGTAAGCCTCGGCCTACCAGGCCGCATTGCTGCAGAGTTAGGTGGATGGCATCCTGTAAGACTGTTCATCCATATCCTGCACCAGCACAATTGGACAGGGCCATATAACCGCCTTGGGTAACCTGCGAGAAGGGGTTAGACTATGAGCATCTGACGTAGAATCAGGAGATGTTGCCGCCATCAATTCGTAAGGGTTGGACATTTCAGGTACATCGAGCTTGAAGAAAGAAAGATTGAGAATGAGCCAGAAGCTGGAGGACAGCGGCTACAAGACTAGACGCCTTAATTGTCTCTACAATCGCAATTGGCCGGTGTTAACACACGTAGATAAACGCTTGCACCGCTGGCTTTGCTAATATAGAGAAAAACAAGATAAGGCGGCGATACACTTGCGCGGCTGTATGTGGCTTTGATAATACTAAGCGCTTTTTAGCTAGAAGATGCATACTCCGTGACATCTGGTAACGTGGATGATGGATTGAGCTAATCTTTGGTGACTAGACTGCCCAGTCCAGCAAGAATGGGGATCATCACTCTCTTGTCAACCTTAAGATCTATCTATCTGTTACTTACCCTCGGCCTCTGGCAAAAAAGACATCCTTATCCTTTGGCTATCATCTGCTTATCTTACTGCACTATACCCTTCCGCCCTGAAACTTTGCTATATGACTAATATATGTACCATCCTTTCTTGCTCTGATGCGTATGTTTCCTCCCTATAATGGTATAGAGGATCTACTGTCATTGCGGTTCAAGTCTTCCTTATCTTCTTTACAGTATTGGTTGTTATTTAGCTGTTGGTTACTAGCTCTATGATCCCTGCTACTGACCGTTGGTGCTAAAGGTTAAGCCAATAAGGATAGTATTGGTGGTACCTAGATCTACCACGCATCTAAACCAACAAACCTTTGGCAACCGCCTGCCTACCTCTTTTAGCCTAGCTAAGGCATACAGTTCAACGTAAAGTATGTCTAGGACCAACAACCAAACTTTGGGATTACTTGCTTAGTCGATGAATAGCAGTAGATTGGCAAAGCGGCTAATAAAGTTGTTTTAGCGTAGTTAGTTAGAGCCAACAGACGGCTGATGACCAATAAAGCACCCCATTTCCAAGGAAAAGGATTTCCAATTAATATACTCCTGGCACCCTGGCAGGGCATATCGAGCAGCTTACCAACACAGCGGTCCATCCTCTCTTTTACAGTAAGCCTCGCGCCTACCAGGCCGCATTGCTGCAGAGTCAGGTGGATGGCATCCTATCAGACTGTTCTTCTGTATTACGGCCTGAATGCATTAAACGGACCAACATCGTCACGTAGCCGCCCATATTACAGACAGGAAAGAGACTTAGGTCGCAGTGATAAGGTGCGTCCAACGTACAATAGATGGCGCGGCATAGTTAGCTCTTTGCGGCTGGCGTTACGCCGCAAGGGCCGGATGTTTCAAGCAGGCAGGGCTTAAATAAGTATAGAGTATACGCGGGAAACTGCAGGAGCTGGAGGCTGTTGGATAGCGGCTGTAAGGCTGAAAGCGTCGGTAGTCCCCATGCTGTGACTGGCTGGGACCGGGATGGATGGATGAATGAAAGCATAGACTTCTGACTGAACCAGCGTAGAGAATTTGAGGGCCAGGCGGCAATATACTTGCGCGGTTACTCATAACTGCGATAATGCTAAGCGCTTTCAACAACCTACACTCTGTTGTCTCTAGTAGCATGGATAATGCATTAAGTCAACCTACGCTGTTGGATCAGACTTAGGTCTAGGACGTGAAGTTTGTTTAAAGAGCCCTAATAGCAACAGAGACAGTACTTATGTATTGACTTAAATATTTACCTTCTTACCACCTTCTCTCTGCCAATAAACAATGCGCCCTTTTTCCTTAGTTATTATTTATTTATTGTACTGCACTATATACTTTAACTACACTACACACCTTAACTACACTACGTACTTTAGCCCTATTACTCTGCTATCTATATATTACTTATACAGTCTACTTTTGCTCAAATGCGTACGTTCTATAAGTATATTCGGATGGAAGATGTACTAACAGTGTGGTTTTAGAGCTCTGGATTATAGAACTACTTGTTATCTCCATCTTCCCTGTGGCAGGCCTGGTGTTTTACAGTAAGCATCCCGCTTATCTGGTGCTTGCCGTCAAGGCTGTTGCGTAAACTAACGGAAACCAGCACTGTCCCTGACAGGATGTGTATCAGATAGCCCTGGACTTCCCAGTATATACCTCGTGGCTATAAATAGCTTGAGTACGGTGGAACTTCGTGTTGGTTATTTCGGTAAGGTCTGCCTCTGTATATGTGCAAATGCCATTTAGATCGATAAAATGGATTCTCGGCCGTTGTAAGTAATGAGTCAATGGCTAACTTCGTATAGGAGTATGTATGTCTGGACACAACAGCCACTTTTGCGTTGGCACCCCTTATTCGGCATCGCCCCAGTCGCTCAGCGCCGCACTCACCTCTCAGCTGGGCCGGGAGGACAAGGGCCCTATGGTTCCCAGCTTACCTATCCTCGAAACTGCTCTGCAGCTGCAGCGGAACATCTTCTTCTGCCTGCAAGCCTTTGCTGGGGTGCTCTTTATGGTTAGCATCCTATTTTTCGTCACTCGGGTCTGTATACAGATGAGCAAGGGGAGTAGCCGGAGCTGGCGCTTTATTAATCAACGTTGGTCTGAGAAGATCCTCGTAGCGTCGGTCGCTATCTCCGTCATCAGTGCGGCGTCTACCACGCAGACGGGAAATGCGCTCCAGTTCGCCACCAAGAAGCCGGGCGCCACGTCGTTGGACATCAAAGTTGGCTATACGCTACAGGTACTTGAGTGGCTTGCTTTTGTATTCTCTACAACTTTTTACATTGTTATAGTGAAGCGAGTTGCTAGGAGGACAAATGAAGGGCTACCTGGTGGCGAAAAGCTTACAAGCTTTCCCATGCAACCACCGTCGCTACCCGGAGGATTGCAGCCTCCTCCTCCATCGCTACCCCGAGGACTGCAGCCTCCTCCTCCTCCTCCACCACCACCACCCCCTCCTCCTCGATAGTTATACTACCTTATTATATAGCCACTATCTTTGCAACATATACACATATATACCGGAATGATTAAGCAGTATATCTCAGGATATAATTTAATGTAGAGAGCCTATACAAAATGTGTATTTCGATTGATGAACCTAGTGAAATGATGTAGTTAATACTCTTTAATTTATTATGTAGGAAGATATAAAATAAAACAAGACGTTATAACTCTGCTCGGTATAATTGTATCTACCTAGCCTCCTACCCTATCATACCATTAAAATATATGACCTGAATGTACGGGCCTACTTTCATATCCAGTCGCGCCAAGCTAGTGGTGATATGCAACACGGCATCTACCATCCTGCTACTTTTAACCTTCGTATAGGTAGCCCTAGCTCCTATCCAACACCCATCTCTCTCACAGGTCATATTCAGATAGAGGTAAATGTAGATATCTACGGATCTGCTTAATAGAATAGATAATATTAGATAGGTATGCGCTCTGTTGTGGATGGGTATCCGGATCCTGGTTTAGCACGATGGCTGCAACGGTGTCTGTCAGCTTGGCATCATCAGGAATGGTTATGCATGGCTTGATGATATGTGTGCAGAGAACTGTGCGGCTGCCGTTCTTGGCAGTCACGGACATTACGCCGTTGATCTTGTCGGGGTTGGGGAAACAGAGTACCTGCTGGCAGAAGCAGTAGTACAACACGCAGAGGAACCTTTGTGCCGTGATGAACGGACTACGGCTGAGCTGCTCGAACGCCTTGATGGCCCTCTTAGCCTCCACGCGGAAATGCTGGCTCTCGAGATGTCCACGGCTAATGTCACTATCGGCGAGAGTCCATGCCCAGGCAAAATAAGTCGAAACGTGCTTGATGAAGAAGCGGTGGTTCCCTGGAGGATTGCAGTCTCTGCCCTGCACGGCTCTTGACTCAGCACGCACGCCAGCCAGGGTAAACTCAAACACGTCCATGTCTGGTACTCTTTTCCTTCTGCCCTTCGCCGGGAAAAGAGCCAGGTATGCCGATTCCTTATAGCTGCGAATCAGAAGCTGTGAGAGGATTCCGAGCACCTCCTCGGCCTGCTCGCGCGTGCGGATGTCCTTGCTGACGGCGAGGCTGATCACCTGGTCGATAAGGTGTCTGGACTGCCGCAGCGATGCCTCTTCTAGCCAGTGTGCCTTGATGACGAGCTGTGGCACCTGCAACAGGTCCGTGGCCCAGTCGTGGAGCCGGAGTTCATGCCAGTCCACTACGTCTTTCGGGAAGAAGGCAAACCCCCGCTGCTCTCTAGAGCGGGCCATATCGAGACCGATCTTGCTCCTGGCACCGACTACAAGGGGCGCAGACAATATCCTGGCTAGCGCGTGCGGCTGATGGTTGACGAAATGCCGGAGAGCGAGCGTCACGATGGCATAGAGCGATGCCGCTGACTGCGGCGTAGATGGGTCTCGCGCCCAGTACGACATGATGTAGTCCATGAGCCGCAGATGCTTGTCGATGTTCTGTCGCACGAACGCGTTAAAGTCTCCAGCCGCGAGCACGTAGAAGGCATTCCGGTCCGGTGTCACGGCAACGGCGCCTGGCCCGTCGGATAGCCGGTTTGCTCGTTTGATCAGACGCCACCAAGCCTCCTCCGCCGGCCGCAACTGAGCCGCGAGTGTTGTCGTGATGCGCAGCTCAACCCGCCAGCCGTACCCCCGTGACGGGTCCTCGAGGTTGCTAGCCATGCGCTGTATTGACTGCGATAGTGCCCGTTCTGCGTCCTGGCGGCTAGCCTTGATGTTACCCTTTCGGGCCACTGCTGCCCAGGCCTCATCGCTGTGCGCAAGGTTGAAGATGTTGGGGTGTGAGAAGGCCCAGATGGCGGCCACGTTGAAGTTCCCCTCCTCTACGGTGTAGGATTGTATATACGAGACGCCGTGCTTAAAGATAGGACTAGTTCTCCTGGGCTCTGAAGTGATGGAGATGGAGTCTCGCAGCATGTGTACTGGGTACTCCGTCGTGACGGCGCGAGGGATGCGGGGAGGCTTCCAACCCTCTCCTGCAGTCTGCTCCTCCTCGCTTCCCCTTTCGCGTGGAGCTCGCCTGTCGTCTTCGTCAGGGTCATGTTCACCCTCCCCTTCCTCATCTTCCTGGCTACTACTGGCCTCATTATCCCAGTCATTATCAGCCTCGCCCTCCACCCGCAGGGCAGTCCTTCCGAGCAGAGCCTCCTCAGACTGTCCGTAGAGAAAACGCAAGGTGTTGTACTGGCAGCACCGCCGAGCCAGAACGGTATGCCCACTTCTCGTTGGCAGGAGCTCGGACGCAACATCGACAAGCTGGGTTTGCCTCCACGGCGTCGGTTCTGTTCTGTCGTCTTCGTAAGGAGGGTTGCCACTGCCAGTGTTGGCTGTCGGCTCCTGTTCGAGGCTAACGACGCCACAACGGGCGCGGAAGTTTCCCAGCACCCCCGCGATGCTGCTGCCGGAGGATTGATGCCACAGCTTGGTGTCCTTATAGCTGCAGAGGAAGATGGCATCGCCAAACTGCCACAGCCTACTTGCGTCTTCCGTCTCCCGTACGCTCCCGTCGGCTGCTATGTCGCGCTCTGCACGATTAAGTGCCTCCTGCATGACGCTCCACAGCCTGGGTAGGTTCTCTTCGCTATACGGTACCTCAAAAGCCGCCCCGCGTACAGCCGCCGAGCCCGACGACTCCATGGCTATGCGCGATGCTGCCCGGACGGAGTCATAGCTTCCAGGCAGGTGGTGCACAAATTGTGGTCCAATCTTCTCGATACTCGGCCTGATGAAGCCGTCGAAGAAAAGTCGATTCTGCTCCTCTCGCAGAGGCACTGGGCCCTTCTTCCGGCATTTCTCGTCGTAGAGTCGCGGGAAGAACATATAGACCGTTCGTGGCCTTTGGTGCGCAAGCACGGTGTGCGGGATCTGGTAGATAGGGACCTGTTTGATCTTCTCTCCCACCCGTATGGGCACGCGGACGTGAATAGACTTGGAGAGAAGGAGGCTCGGCTGGGCTGTGATACATATGTTCAGCGGCCCTCTCAGACTGCGCGGGTCTTTGGTGACATGTAGGAAGCTGTCGATGTCGTGAACAGCGGGCGCCAGCTTCCGCTGCGGCACGTCGTCTCGGTGGAGGCATACCTCGGCATCTGACCAGTCTTTGTCCTCGTGCCAGCCCGCGAATTGGGCCTCGAGCCGGCTAGCTGGCGGCAGCTGGTCGCGACGGAGACCCGTGACTGAAGCATCAAGGGGTCGGACGGTGCGGTCTAGGCCGAACTGTCGTGACTGTTCCTCTCGCTCAGCGAAGGACAACCCGCTGACTCTTGCGCTAGACCCAGCCCACGTCTCGCGCAGGTGCAGATGGCGGCGGCAAGTTGCGAGGTGTGTTGCGTCCTGGTCCCTGTGTTGATCCGCCGGGCATGATACCAGGCCGGCGGTAAGGATGTAAACGATACGCCGAGCCAGTTTCTCCCCTTCGTCCAAGCTTTCCTCTTCAACCCAATTATAGATTTCCTGACGGGTGGGCAGTTCCGCAGCAACGGGATCGGCTCGTTCTTCGTCATGCTCTTCGTTTTGGGGATTTTCGCTTTGGGTAATAGCATCTTCGCGTAGGTTACTATTTGCCCTATTTATTATGCCGTCTAGGGCGGATTGTTAGCGGACCGGGTGTGTTATATAGAGATTGAATGTTTAACCTGGGTAAGGCCCATTACTATATGGAGGTGTTGAGCGTATATGCCACGACCCGTCGTCCTCTTCGGCCGGATCCATCTGCATATCGGAGCCGTATACTAGCGACTGGTCATTCAGTAACACGTTGTCGTCCGGTACAGCTGCGACTGTCGTGTTATCATCCATCGAGTCTATACAATCGATTTCGTATAAGTGTTACAGTAACATGTTGAGGGCTGCATCTGGAAAAACGCACCTGGTATGTATTCTTCTCCACCGTAGTGTCGTCTAACTAGAGGTCTAGATGAGAGCGGCTTGTTAAAATCTCTACCTCGTCGCAATGTGACATTCCCTGATGGCTCTTCGGTCGGCAGTGATATATCTGAGCTCAGAGATAATGATGATGATAATGGCTCGGGGAAGGTAGTGTTTATTGCGACATGGTTTGTGCCACTGCCATTGCCCGATCTGCTGGCAAACGTGCTGTTGCTAGTAGCAGAGGAAAAATCCGAACGAAGCGTGCCAGAGCTAACCGCTCTTGTCGGCGTTCTTCTTTCCGATGCTGTAGGTAAAGGTGAACTTGACTGCAGGTATCGCAGGATAGTTTCCTGAGGGTTAGCTGGATGGACGCCGGATGAAGACGAGCGAGAAGAAAAAAAGCCTCCTCCCCTGCGACCCTTGGACTTAGACTGTATTCTTGACGCGTCTTTGGTTTTCTGCCGCCCTGGAGCCATGACAACGATTGTAGTACGACTATTTGATGGGCGATAATAGGCGTTGATCTTGTCTGAGGATATTGCCTGGGCTTTGTTATGTTATGTTATGGTATGTTATGGAGGTACTACATGCTAAGTCTAGGGTAGTTAATCATGGGATAAACTTACTTCATAACAGTTGCTTCGGATATCCCCTTAAATTTCCACATATCTTTAGCACGAAGTTTATTATTAAATTAAATGTAACTTGAATGATTTTCGTTTACATCTTTCATATCCAGCATACTATCACATGTGTGATAAGGGGTTCGTTCCGGTACACCCATGCCCCAGCCAGTAAAGTTAAAAACAAGAAAACCAATCAAAGTCCATTGAACAACAGCTATAGCGCGATATACCCCGGCAGCTTTGGGAGATGATTACGAATACATTCATCGCTTCATTTTAAATCCCTTTGCCCCCTCGTCTACAACGTTATGAAGAAGGAGGCTATGGAAAGAAGTGATAATTACCAAAAGGCAGACCAGCAATATGTCACCAACGGGCAGAAAAAGGTCGAAGGTCCCGGCCTCCGCTGTCACAATGCAGTTCACTAAGCGTGTCCGCTTGCCCAACCATGCCGGCAACTCCTCCAGCACGTCCAGACCACAACCCGGGAGGCTCGGATCGCACACGCGTCACGCTCTAGACGACCGCGGTACCGCAGCTCTCAGACGTGACAGGGGTTCAACTTTATTCGTTGCCGATGATCCCGACGTGTCAGTGGCCAGTCCAAACCAGTCTCTCCGGCGGAAGACACTCAGCTCTGGACAGGATCCTGACGCCGACACGCATAGCAGTCTGCCATCCAGCTTCCTTCCGGATTCTACCTCCCTCGCCATCTCAAGTACAGAAACTGCTGGCTTGTTGACGCAGCATACATTACCGTCGTCCGAGGCGCCGGATGAGCAACATCCCATCGATCTGCCCAAGACCCTCTCCAGATACGAGAGGAAACTCAAGAAGTTTGTCAGCCAGTGGCACGCGTCCCTTGTTGAGAAGGGCATACCGGAGCATCTAGCCTACGAGCTCGCCAAGCACTGTGTTCAGGCCAACGATGGAGAAAACGATTCGGAGACAGACAGCCACCATGTGAGTCGTGTGAAGAAGCCACTCTTTCCTCCCTTACCAGGTGCGCTCTTGGGAGGCACCCAAGTTTTTCCGAATGCGCCGAACACTTATCAAGACGACATCGAAGACGGCGGCATCACTTCACGGCCATCTACCAATCTAGTTCCTACACAGGCCTCTCAACCCAATGATGAAACCGTCGTGGTACGACTAGGCGCCGATGCGCGAACACCGAAGCAGGGACTCGGCGGGGATGACAAGCCAACCACCCTGGTGGAGGCCCTCCAGGCTAAGAGCAGACTGAAGAACCATTCTGAGGAAGGACACGAGGCTTTTGATACCCTAGCCGTTGCCCGGAGGCTTCAAGAAAGGGACTTTGGCGGCAGACTATCCTCGCAAGAGATCTGCGTCATAGGTATCACCGTCCTATATGAGGTATTCGGTAGTAGAGGCCAGAAACGGCTCGCTGATGCACTGACACATCTTTATGGCCGCCATCCACGACGCCATCTCGCCGAGATCGACCGGAATGCGGGCAGGGTGGCAGACGAGATCCGCAAGGATGGTCCGGCGACACTATCCAGCTTCACCCTACGTTGGGCTCAGGCCGTTCAGCACGACAGCCCCAACATGTTGACGATCGACGACATTCGACTGATCGACATGAAGGTATCCCTCGTCCGTGAATGGGATCGTTGGTCGAGCCCAGCCGCAACAGGCTCAGATGGAGACATCGACGACTATCTCTCCAAGAACGGAATAGACGCCAACGCGGGGCTGGCACTTTCAACGAGAATAAGCAGGTATCTCAGCAGGAAGCTCGGTCTTCCTGAAGGCACCCTGGCCAAGAAGATCTATGCCTGGCGGCCACTGACAGTGATGGCAGACGTCTTTGGCGCTGGCATTTATGTCTTTGTCTCCAGGAGCCTATTTACGTGCTATAATAAGATTCGTTCAACCGATGGCACTAAGAAAGAGGATAAGTTCCGTGCCATGGCGCTGGCTGTTGCAGACGAGCTCCCCGACCTTTTGGAGATCTGCGAGGCATCGTACACGCATGTCGTTCTGCCCGTCCTGAAGCCCCTTGTCCAGGGCAATGATATACAAGATCTTTCCAGGGACGTGAGAGTCCCTGGCGTTCAGATGGCTACAGGCGGTGACCTACATAGCTTGCGAAAAATGCCCATTCCAGAACTCCTTGGTGTTCGTATACATCCACGAGGGTTTGTAGAGGAATTGGGTAGTGTGACAGAAGGCGATACTAATGCTAAGAGGACATTGGTTCGCCGACATTCTACTCTCCACGGACATCATAAAAACGGGAAAGATAGTCATAGTGATTGTGATAATGATGATGGAAGTGGAAGTGGAGAAGAAGATGAGAGTTATGATTAACAGGAACCAAGAAGTCAAGTGGAGATGAGTCTGATATTTGACAGGACTGGGACTCGATCACATATGTGATAGGGACTGGGGTTTGTATTACATATGAGTTTAGATGGATGTAATAGTGGAGCCCGGGTCACATATGCGATAGTGGGGCATGGATCACACATGTGATAATGGGACTCAATCTCACCTGTAATAGACAAACCCAACCCTAACAGCCCAGTATAATTCCGGGCTCTCTCTGCGGTCCTCTTCACTACCGCCTCTCCCTTCTTCTCCTCCTCCTCCTCCTCCTCCTCCTCCTCCTCCTCCTCCTCCTCCTCCTCCTCCTCCTCCTCCTCCTCCTCCTCCTCCTCCTCCTCCTCCTCCGCCGCCGCCGCCGCCACCATCATTATTGCCGTCGTTATTGTTATCGTTATGGGTACTGATACCCTGGTTCTGCCTCTCTAATGCCGCCCGTCTTGCCTCCCTCTCCTCCACAATACTGTCTTCTGCCTTGCGCACCACTTCGTCCGGCCATACGAACGGGCTGCGGATAACGGCGTCCTTGACGATGCCCTGTACCTGCTGCCAAAATGGCAAAACCAACCATAAATACCACAACAACAACTCGCCCACGGCACGGGGGAAATACCGGTGAATCACCTTGGCCTGGCCCGTCAATCGAAATCCCTTGTGATATAACGTGACCATGCACATCATGCCGTTGTGCGCCAATATATTCCTGACCCCTCCGTTTATTGTGTTCTGGTGCCGGACGCCTGTTATCTCGGTGACTCGCCCTGGCTGGCTCATCATATACATCAACATGAACATGCGCTCCATGAACCCGTTGAACGTTTGACCGTATGACTGCACCGCCCGGGCCTGGAATGGCTTTCCGTCCCTCCTCTCGTTGTCGATCCACACCTTGCGTCGTGCCTTGCCCTGCCCTTGTGGCTGGGTATCGGTAATTTGGTTCATCACCCAATCCTGACCCCTCTTCACCCACTCGCGGTTCCGGTCGTCGGTCAAAAATGAATATCCTATCCGGTCCTCGCTATGGTCATCTTCCACCTTGGACCACGGGATCCGCGGCAACTGGTCCACATCATCGACCATCGTTAACGTGGCCAAATGCTCCCTCGCCTCCCTCGTCAATGCGTGCAGCATCTCGGTCAATGCGGCCATCCGGAACCGTGTCTTTCTGTACTTGATATGGTCACCATCCCAATCTACGGTCCCGCCTGCTGGCGTATTAAACCGAATAAACATGCCGTACGTACGCGCCCCGTAAATCCAATCCATCGGCGTCGGTTCGGCGTATGTCTCCTTGGATGTCACCGTCATGAACCTCTGCACCTTGTCACGCACGATGCGGAACATGCTGGGCGCCTCTTCCTCCGCCTCTTCTTCATCCAAACCCTTCTCCTGCTGCAACCGGGCCACCTCGCCCTTCCTCTCCTGAAATGATTGGTATACGACCATGGCCCGGGCCACCTTGATCACGGCCGAATACATGGGCGTATAATCCATCACATCCATCCAACCTCCGTCTTTCCTAATCCCCAATACGGCCAACCCACTGATGATGGCGCTGCGATACTCACCTGCCGTTAACCTATGGTCTAGTAATGCGATGACCAACTGCAACGTCAACTTATCTACCTCATCCTTATCTAACGGGTTGGCCTCGGGATCGTCGATGTGGTCCTTGATCGTAAGCTCTAATGCGTCTATCCGGTCGCCCTGCTGCTTTGTTAATCTGAAACCGGGCCTCTTGCCGTCGGGCATTCCCTCTGCGCGGTAAATATAACATATTAACTTGGACCATACCCCTGTGTACCGGGCCCACGTATCTTCTTCAACCCGATTATCGAACGGCCGCCGCGGCTTCTTGTCGACTTCTTTACGTTGCACTTCGAATAACGCCTGGGTGCCAACCGTGTTGGGCGTGGCTGTCATCCGTGCCTGCAACATGACCCGCATGATGCTATCCTGCATCAACTGTAAAACGTGCTCATCCTCGCCAACTGGGTCCATCAACTGTCTCATGGCTTCCGGATCCAGTCCTTGTAAATGGTTGGCCCATCCTACACGCTCCAACCACGCATTGGCATCGGTCTTTGCGTCGGCGGCTTTGATACACTCTTTATCCTCTCGTTCGAACTGCTCTTGCTTTTGCTTCATGGCATGTACCGCCCGCTCCATCATGGCAGCTTCGTCGGGTGTCTGGGTGGCCGCCGCCCCAAACCCAACCTCGAACCAACCACTACCCGGTCCGTTGTTAAACAACCGCTGGCTTTGGACACCGGTACGCCATGGCACCTCAATTGGGTCTATGGGTTTGTGCATTATCCTCCTTCCTCTTCCTCGCGGGTTGCGCCATCCATGTTCCTTGCGATAATGTTCCTGCATGCCCCGCGGGGTGCCGACCACAAACAAGCACCCTTCCTCGTCACACCCCAACTTATCGGCGACGGGCGGATGGATATGCGGGATCGGGTCAATCGTCGGCGGTGGCTTCTGCCACGTCAATAACCCTCTCTGGTCTCCAATCATGCCGGGCACATCCTTCACCTGTTGTGCTATATCTCTTCTGGTGGCTGCTTTGATACCCTTGTGGTGTTTTTTTAAATGCGGCTCAACCTCCTTGGTGACATATGCATAACGGCATATTGTACAAATTACAAATGGAAACTCAGCTAATTTAATAAATGGTAACATCTTAGCTGGGTTTCTTTTGGTTTCTTATAATATGAATAAATGGTTATTTTTCTAGCTATTTACTTTTATATTCTATACTCTAATTGAACTTGCTTTTTTCGTTGCTATGATACGAAACCTTAAACCTTGCCTGCCTCTTTGCTGTCTTCAATCCCGGGTCTGTCATGATGACTAACAGTTCTGCTGGACGTGATGACTAACCTGACCCGCTGAATCCTGGTCTCTGTGAACTTCAATCGATCAATTGATTCAAACTTCGAGTCAGTCGCAATGCCGCAAAAATGGTTTTCGAAGGCTGGCAAGCCAGATATAAGCTTGCCTCAATGTAATAGATCGATGCATCTACTTGTAATGCATTTTATCGACAAAAGCCTATGGGTGACCTGAATCCGTTTGGGTTAAATGGATTCAGGTCATTGTTTCATTAGCGTCTTTTTCTTAATTATGAGCTTTCAAATGGATCTGCTAGCGAATCTGCCATGCAGCTAGGATAGACGGCTCGGTCAAGTGCCTCTAACTCGGGGTTATCTAAATCGGCCTCCTCTTCGCTCCTCTTGACGATATCGGCCACAATATCGAGCTGCTGGATCATATCGCCAAGATGTCCCCACTGCTCATCCGTGAACCGGACCCCGTGCTCCTTCTGTGCCCCGGCCTGTCCTAGCGGAAAGATACGGGCACAATAGCATAGAAAGCGCTCCCAGTAGCCGCTGTACCGCTGCATCGACTCTGCCTGCTGCTTGCGCCCGAACGGTTTCGTACTCGGCTTCGTCGAGTCGATGCTGCCGAGCCACTTCAGCGTCTCATCCGGCACTCTATCCAGACGCTCTAGCCCTCGCGCCAGCTCTCGGCGGAAGCTTTCGGCCAGTACGCGCAGCCTCGCATTCGCGTCTCGGTCCTCCTGCCTCCACAGCCTCTGCTCGCTCGACCTGGGTACGGGAGATAGACCGGCTTGATAGAGCTTGAGCTTATCTTTGCCTTGCAGATGCGACGCCCACTTCATGAACTGCACCCATCGGGACTCCTGATCAACGCCGCCCGGTGCCTCCACCTTCCTCCTGCGCTCGGCGGCCGCCACTCCAAGTTCCTTCTCACAACTTCTCACGAGCTTTAGTAGCCCGGCGTCGACTCCGCGAGCGCCGGAGCCCTCTGTCGAGTTGCTGCTCCTGCTGCTCCTGCTGCTTCCACGGCGGCCACGGCGGGTTCGGGCCACCTCGACGATCCAGTACCTTGCGTGGGGAGCCCTCCGTAGCGACTGGAGCATAACCGGCTCCCAATTGCGTCGCTGCCTACTGCTCTTATATCCTTTCTCAGTCTCTTCCTTCTCTTCCTCCTCCTCCTCCTCTTCTTCCCCGTACCCTTCCTCCTCGTGATGCCTGGCTAATATCTGATGCCTATCACGGTTCGATCGATCACGGGTCAGATGCCGGCAGCTCTTGCAGCTGAAGCCCGCATACGTCTCCAGCCCGGCGATCGGGGGGCTTCCGTCGGCCGGCAGCAGTGCCTCGTCACTCTCATCCGTCGGGTCCCGGAGCGTTTGGGCTTGCGAGCCTGACGGTGTGAAAGAGCCGGCGAATGCAATAACCTCTTGCAGCTGTGCCCCGACGGTCCTGTGACGGTTACGATAGTGATGCTTGACCTGATCCACGCCGGGCTTGATAGCGGCCGGGCAGAGGAGGCAGAGGAGGACATTGAGCTCTTCGCATAGCCGGATGACCTGCTGCTGCCTTCTTTCCCCTGCCTCGGTGTTGTCATAATAATCGTGAAGATCGCTATTGCTATTAATATGTAATGCTATTAACTGCTTGATTAAACGCTTGAGATTGATTCCCTGACTGCTTGCTTAACTGGTTTATATTGATCTACCACATACTATTCTACGATCCAATACCGAATGCCATTACACTTTACAAATCTCTGGAGAAATACCTGCCTCCACCCTCTTTCGCCAGCTTTCCTATCTTCTAGTTTACATTGGCGACCATGATGTCTCATATTTGACTTATCGATAGATAAAAACTCACAGTAATCACAGCTATACCCGCCTAGCTTTAGAAGTTGTGGGATGGCCTTACTGCCATGTGCAGGAAGTGGTACCGTAATTGGATCTTGAAGTCCTTGCTTATCGCAAAAGGATAGCACCGTCTCGAGCTTATCCCCTGTGAACTTATGTATATTTCGAAAGTGTCTTTCAATGCCTCTGCCAGGCCGAACAGCATATCGACATAAAAGGCAAATCAAAACCCGAGGCCTATCGAGCACATAGAGAACATTATCTATAGATATAGACTGTCTGTCTCTGGCATGTATGGCTGGGGGCAGGACCTGACTATTTGTTATAGGTGATACCTGATTTTGCCTATCTTGCCGTTCTTCTATTAGCAGAGACTGTAGGTTCTGCCCACTTGAGGTTATTAATGGGCCGCTGTCTTGTCTTTTTGCCAAATGGACTTTATCTATTGTAAGGGGATGGTTTGCGATGACCTCTGTGATGGCTCGTTTCCTATTGGCTAGAAGTGGCTCTAGAGCAATAGGTGACTTTTTAGGTGTCATATGCAGGGTTTTGCTTGGCTGGCGTAGGAATTCATGCCAACGCACTGAAGCCCACTCATAGCATCGAAGGAGTGATGGCTGAAGTCTAGATGGGTACGCTCCATCAAGTCCATATATGATCCCACGCTGGAGTGGCCGATGCCCACTTTGCCAAGCGAATATGGCATTGATATCAGCATCACCACTGCAGTCATCGTACCTATTGAATGGGGTATACACCTCGCGAACATGTTTCTCGGTCACTGCTATAGCTAGCTGACGGTATATCCGCACATTAATGCTCTGTCGCCATAGTTCTGAAGTCGCCTTTGTAATAATGTCTGTTAGGCGAGAGGTAGGCCAAGGTCTCCCGTTATTATGGAAGAGTAAGCGTGTCTGTAAGCACTGCTGGGTGCTCCTGTCGGCACCGAGCTGCTCACAATATAGCAGATCAGCCACACGTCGAATATAGACCAGATACTTAAACAGGACGTGACCCAGTCTGACCGGAAGGAATCGGACCACATAGAATTCGCGGTTTGTCAGTCGCTTTGCTTTGTGATGGCGAATCACATATACCATATAGCCGCCCCATACGTATATCCCACAGCTTGCATTTAGACCATTCTCAAACTCAAGGCTAAGAAGCTCTCTGATTCGTGGTGTCTGCCCACATGCAGTATAAAGACCGCCTGCAAGCTGTTCTTCCATCTTGCTAACCAGTTTCAAGTATGCTATAATAGCATGCCACCTCCAAATGCCGTTATGAGCCAGTCCGGTCCTGCCTGCGGTATAAGCATAGACTAGTAATTCTAAGTACGCTGACTCAAGACTATTGTCGGGGTGATTGATGAAGCTGTGACCACTCTTTGAACTAGAGATATCGTCTTTGACTCTCGATAAGTCAATATCGGGCTGGATCCCAAACATTAGTCGATCGCATAATACTTCTGCCTGGGTGATAAAGTAATCTGGGAGTTTGCGGAAGTCGTTCATTGTTATTTGAATAGCCATATGTGAGATAGTCTCACTATCGTTGCTCCAGTGGAAAAGCACAGAAGGCGGTTCGTTGCGGGCGACATTGCGTCCGAAATCGCGTAGGCTTATTAGCTCGGCCAAGGGGTATTGTGAGCCTAGAACCATATACTTGGCTCGGATTTTATCGAGATTATCGAAAGCATCTGTCTCCTGCCGCTGGGGAATGCCGATGAATTGATATCTATGTAAAGGCAATGCTTGCTCAAGGAATAATATTCGCTGGATGTAAATCATCGCCGATAGTTTTGTGCAGTACTGGCGGGCGAGTTGGAACCTCTGACAGTCTGCTGAGAATCCAAGGATACCGCTAAAGTATATGAGTAGAGTAGAGCTTGGTTGCCCATTGAGAAAAGGTTCAGTGCTGAGCTTGATACAAAGCTGGAACAAGACTTCGAGGAACTCTCCCAATATAGATATAGCAGAGCCCCCTGATAACCCCGGGAAGAGATCCTCAGGGGTTCTAGCCACATTCTCCCCGATATCGTCATAGTATCCGGAATCATCGCAGTCGCTCTCGGCGTCTTCATCGTCCTCATCGTCCTCAAGCTCCCAGGCTTCAATATTCTCGTCGTCTATCTCGTCGTCTTCGGCATCCCCTTCCCCATCTGATCTGGTCAAGGTCCGTGCCTGAAGAGGAATGTCAACGGATTGGCTGTCCATAAGGTCATAGCGTATTCCTACCAGGGGAGACCCCTGTTTTTCCTCAACCGGCCAAGTTCCCTTCGATACGTCAAGATGGTTCCAAGCTGTATGCTCCCAAATGCGATCCAGCTGTGTGGAGATCTCGGGCTTTATTGTCATATCCATCACTTCTCGTCGACAGTCACCCGCCATTCGGTATATCCGCAAGACAAAAGCCAAGAATTGCTTCTGAGTCCTTCGGTATTTAATCTCGCTACTCCTCTCTGCCACAAGATTAAAAGCGATCTCCCGACGGCTCTTAAGCCTCGAGCTAAGCAGCCAGCAAAGAAGGTTATGACTAGTACAGCGGACCGTATCTTCACAACGGTCTATCACCAAGTCAAGCGCTCTCATGATGCATGAGATCTTCTGCTCGTCCTCTCGTGGGCTTACGAAGCTTGGAGTGCCTTCCGAGTTGCCCTCCCCTAAGATGTAGTCTGCGGCAAGTGACTGGCGATTCGGTAGTCTGATTAATGCTCGCAGGATATCTCGTCGGGCGCCTCGGTAGATAGAAGGCCATTGTGTTCTGTCAAGCCACAAGCTTGTGCCGGCAAATGTATCGGTTACCTTGTCTTTTGTACTTGTTCGAGGTTGGCCTAAGGCTTCTCGATACTGGGCTTCTCGATCTATGACTTGCTGTAGATGGGCGGACGCATCAGGTGTAAGAGCTTGGGGCGTCTCTTGCGGCTTCTTAGGACTCGGCCTCGCTCTTAATTTGTCTGCCCGTCCATTTGCCTGTATGTTGACCTGGAACCATTTGCTACCTTCTCGAGAAGGAAAGAATCGTTGACATGCGACACCTTCTGTCCACGGCAGAGGATCCGCCGGCGGATATCCTGTCGATGGCCTTCCCTTACCTCTTGGATTGATCCAGTCATGAATCTGAGCACAATGCCTCTGCATCACTTGAACCTGGCGGACACAAAAACTGCATCGTCGGCATTTGAGCACGTCGGAGCTGGGTGGGGCGAGACAAGGGAAGGGCTCGGTTGATGGTGGTGGATATTGTAATTGCGATAGCTCCACCCGTCTCCGTAGCACATCGGGTATCCTTTTGATGTCATCGACCAGCCTGCGCCGGGTCCCTGGCTCTACCCTAGGATGGGTTTTGGCAAGATGAGTGGCGGCTTCGTTAGCCAAGCATGCATATTGGCATGCCTGACAGACGAGGATCCGATATTGGGAAAGAAGCATAAATGGATAGATAGGGTTAGAAGGGCCAAGGTCTGCTATCGTGTTATCTGCCATAGTGGCCTTGGTGATTTGCTGCTAAGAATAAGGATAGATGATGATAATGGCTAGCTAGCTGGTATATTTGGTGTGACTGATTGATAGATATCGATAGATCAGAGTGCGGATGTGACGATGACGCGCTGCTATTCCAAAGTGTGGTCTTGCCGGAACGTGTAGTCACGCACCAATCAGAAATTCAAGTCAACCCCCTGTCAGGGTGGAGCTTACCCCAACGCTAGTCCTTTTTTCGAAAATCAATTCTACCCCCGGTCAAAAATCAATTCTACCCCCTGTAAAGTGGGGTCAATTAAATCAATTGTACAACAATTGATTTTGGACTGTAGGACTAGGTGGCCGATTCTGGATGAATCGCCTCTTAATAGTTCCTAGGGATACAACCGAGACTTGTGCCAACCATTGGGAATCCTAGTATACTACCTGTACCGGACTCCTACTGCCCATGTGGCTTCACTTACCATACTTGTAATTGGTCTGCATATGCTCATCCTCAAGCATAGCAATAGCGATATCGAGGGTGTTTCCACCTGCGTTCAAAATGGCTTGCTTGCGGGCGCCCAGGCCAGGAATGTTGTAACGGCCACGATCCCCCGGAGCTGCGACGGCAATAGCGGCGAGAGAGAGGGCGGTAAGAACACAGTTGAGATGCATAGCGAATTGATAATCTAAGCCGATAGTGCGAAATAAATGAACTTGAATGTTGTGTAGAGATGATAGACGCTTTATACTAAAAGATGTGTGTATGGTAGTGAAAGATTTTGATGATAGCAAATGATACCTTATATAGAAAGCAGGCACATTGCTTAATTAAAAATAAATAATAGGAGAGATGACAAGGATATACGTATGGCTTCTGCGCATTAGTTGCCACGGGCAGACATCTTCCGAACTCGAGATAGTTAAACTCTGTTGGCAATCCCCTCGACCTCGTAAAGGCCCGATATAACTAGCAAGGATAACTCTGTGAACAACCGTCAGGAGGCTTTAGCGACCAGCCTCATCTACCTGGGGTATGCTTATGTCCTGGGATCTCAACGGGGTGAGAGCAATTGCTTCTAAAAGTTCAACGGAGTCTGTGGCAACGGAAGCCAGTCGTACTAAAGGTGACCTTGGGTCCATTTACTCCGAAATGGATCATGATACGACCGGGGATAATATCCTCAGGTGCATCCTTCTGTGGCTTTTTGACGATCTCCTGTCCGTGCTCCCCACAAGATGCGGATTTATCTAGAGGTAGCACCAGACTTTGCAACAGATATTGGGCAGTGTTGCAGAGGCTTAGCAGGGAATCCTACACCTTCAACTGCACTAGCTTAATCTAACTCAAAGACCTGAAACAGTCATTTTATTGCAAACTCGCTATTACACAGAGAACGAACTTAAAAAAATTATACTTGGTCTAGATGCACATTATCTGTGACTAATTTCAACTCCAGTAAGCAAATTCGACTTAGGGTTCAAAGCCACCAGCAAGCTTATCGGCCAAATTAAATTATAATCTCTTATTTAAGGTTCGAATTAGCATTCTAAGCAAAGTTTTATTCGATTTCAATCAATATTGCAGTCGTGGCATGTCATGTAATACTGCGAAGATGGGACTCTTGATCAAGCGTCACATTTCCTATCATGGAATATCGGAATTTGTTCGTCAAGCGTTACATTTACTATTATAGAGTAGTGCATCTTATTAGTCAGCTTACTCACGCTTATCGTGTCACATCTAGCCAAGGCGCAACCTACTCTAATAAACTATCTATTTATAGGCCAAGGTAGGATGGGCCTGGATATCCTTAAGGTCTTATAGAGGAAAGTAATTTAACTAGTCTGAATCTGTAGCTAATTAACTATTCTATACCTACCGCGATAGTATAAATATCTAAGGTAAGAGATAGTAATGCCCTCAGACTAAATACCAAGGAATCTTATTAGAGTTGGGACCCATTATCCCTTGGCCTACTCTAGATCGCCCGTTCTAATAATGCGAATATGAGCTGATAATAACTAGTTAACCTCCTCTCTTTAAGTTGGACTAAAAGCGTAATGGATAATGCCGCGTAGGCTTCAGTAAATAACTCTATTGCAGATTTCTAAAGGGCTGCTAAGAGTCTTGATGCGTTTCATCCATTTGTCTATATTAATCATGCGAATAAGAGGATAAGATATGTTTACTAGCTGCGGCATGGATAACCAAAGGAGATTGACCGTGGTACATGAAGTATTAGACCCGCAAGGTGTCTTTACATCGTGGGGCTCTGGACTAGATTTTCTAAAGTACGATAATTCCCTTAAATGTAGGTAAGAAAAACACGCGGTTTATGGCCTAGATCATTAGGTTACGCAATTGGGAACTTGAAAATATGTATGTTAAACCCTACAGGTACTTAGAAAACAACAAACACAGCAAAAAATAACTATTGCAGGCGAGGCATCTGAATCTGTTATAAACCCGTAGCCTGGGAACTAGGAGGATAGGTTATTATGTTGGTTCCTCCTTGGGCGCCGGGACACCGTAGCTCAGAAAGCGCACCACCAGATGACGTAGCCCTGTGCCCCTAAAGATGCATAGTGAATGCCTGATACAGGCCACTCGTCTGGAGTGCAGATAGAAGTCGTAAAGCAGTGCCCACCATTGTGGTGAATTACGGAACTAGCCTCTCACCATAACTCTTTCTTTCCCTAGTACGTCCTGGAGGGTCACGAGCGCTCTGCTTCTCGTAGTCTTCTGGTTTGTGGTTATGTTCCTGTCATTCTGTTATTACATAACAAAAATTTGTATCTTCTGCTGTAACATGTTCACTGATTACCAGCTTTCACTCACTATAAACCCGTTCAACTTATAAAAGCCGACTCATCTGATCCCTCATTTTAAAATAAAAGGCATTTGTACCTGAGTTATATAGCTATTTGGCAGCCAATTCGGCTGTTTTTGAAGCCCGTTGCCACGTAAAAATCAGGAGGCCTCCCCAGCGGGCTGATGATCTTCTCGTCTCCATTGGGCCACTTGCACCAACTTCTCGTCACCATATGACGTGGACAAGATCTTGGCGTTTGAGCCAAATACCGAGAAAGGTCGTACTTAACGCTGTCATATGTTCAATCCAATGATCAAAGTACGGAGAAGGCATGCCGGCTTGAACTCGGGCGTACATGGGTCGTGTAGAGCCCATGGACATTTATGATGCTCCGTACATAGTGGAGAATGAGGAGGCGCTAATGCAAATTGCTCACCAGTGGCTAATACAATGAAGGCGATTCGAGTGTTGGCCCTTGCCACATGGTGGCTGCCAGACATTTAAGAACCCTCAGCTGTATCTTCCACATGGTTATATCGGCTTCTCTTGGCCTCGATCTCTAATAAGCTCTCCTTAAATGTGCCTCCTCTGGTTGGAACTCTTCCCCTTATTCTAACTTAACTATGAAGTCCAGCCTTTTCTTGACGACGTTGGCTTATTATAATGCTTACGCCTTTCCTGGGGTCGACAAGCTCTTGCACGAATTCGCTCGTCGACAAGATGCCCCTCAGTCGCGACAGATGATTGGAGATCTAGTAAAGGGAGCAACAACAGAGGTTGGAAGAAGGGTACGGGATTGTCTACTTGGCGATGAATCGTGCGAAGTCACTAGTCGAAAAGTATATCAAGTACCTCCAACCATACCAAAAGTCCAATGACGCTGATAACCCAGACTTACTCCCCCCAGGACCCCTGAATAGCATGGCCTGTCGCCGAGATACGTGTTGCGTCTGGGACTACATACAAAGCGACCTGACCGAGATTCTGATCGAGAACGACGGCACCTGCAACAGGCTGGCAAGACAAGCAGTACGATTGGGCTTCCACGACGCCGGAGCCTGGTCCCAAACCTCCCGTACAGGAGGTGCAGATGGAAGCTTGCTTCTGAGCTCGAACGAGATGTCCCAATCCATCAACAATGGAATGCAAGACATCCGAGACGTCGGCCTCGAGATTCTCGACAGGTATCAGGGCTTCGGTATTAGTGCAGGCGACCTTGTCCAATTTATGCACAACGTGGCTGTTGTTGTCTGTCCGCTTGGGCCACGCATTCTCACCTTCATAGGGAGGACAGATAACGACGAGTCACCTGCAGGACTCTTACCTACTAATAACTTGTCGGCGGATCGAATGATTGAGGTTTTTGCGAACAAGACGTTTGGAACGAGGGACCTTGTTGCTGTTGTCGGTGCGCACACTACAGCAGGGCAGTTCTTCGTCGACACTAATCGGGCCGGTGCGCCGTTGGATACCACACCAGGGGTTTGGGATATTAATTACTACCGAGAAGTCTTGACCGACTCACCTCCTAGGTTTTAGGGAACCTTACCTCTAGTGAAAGGAGTTGACTCGCTAATATCCCTTTAGTAACGTTTTTCGACTTCACGGTGATGACGGAATGGCCAGGAGTGTTGAGCTCAATACGTTCTTCCAGACCTATGCGGTATGGGGGAACTCTTCCGGTCCGCTTTTTGTATTTGTTATAACTTGTATCAAAGAATGCTTCACTCGGCCAAGTAACATGGAATGCAGATTACGTCAGGGCATATGTCCGTCTTAGCCTCCTAGGCGTGAACAACATAAACGATCTTATTGATTGTACTGCCGTCTTACCAAGTGCGGTGACTAGTTCTACGACCCGACCAAACAACTCAGATTCAGATAGCGGCAATGCAGGTTCAGGCGACGAGAATTCGACAACCGGCATTCCATACCATCTTGAACAACCAACGAGTCTGATATTCAGTCTATCAATGCTCTATATTGTAATGTTCTTATAATAGAATAGCGTACATGGTAGTCAAGACCACATACGTGTTTCCCGTTATCGACTGCAGAAGCAGATAGTGTAGAGATATACAATGTAGAATGCAATAGCGATGTTATGAACATCATCGAGTCGCTTCATGATCAAGATGGGAGACTTTGGCGTGGTACATGGAGGCAAATCCTAACAGTAGAGTCGCAGTGTAGGCATAATCTTCACAGTCTCGGGAAATAACTGCGTTAGTAATCTAGCTGTATGCTTCAAGTACCTCTGCGGAACGGAATACCCCGCACAACAACAATCGATCAACACATTTTTGCTGCTGCTCATCACATACACTCTAACTCTTTAGGCGCACTCAGTGGGACAAGTGGAATGCGAGTTTTCAAACACGTCACACATGATCAGTACTCATGAGGTGATATCGTAGGAAAGCTGTCAAACCACCCTACATACCAGAGAGAAGTGAAGGGTACTCACCTTGCAGATGTGAAATACCTACTTGTGTTAGGGGCTAAGGTCGCTTAACAACGGGTTTTGGCGGAGGATCTACGTCCCGTACCGATCCCTGCTTTTCAGATCGCAGTTTAACCTGACGTTGTTTAGTTAAATTTGCCGACCACCAATTCAACCTTTTGACGTCGTCTAGCAGAGAAGACCTAAAATAAGTTATCCATACAAATCTGTGGGATATCTTGGTTTCTTACTTCCTGTTAATACCCTTTATCCTTCCTCAGCAGTTGCGGTCATGTGCCATTGCCACCCTTGCTGTTGGATGGTCATACTACCATGTCGACTCCACTAATCCCACCCCCGCTCGTGCAACCATGAGTGGAATGCACTAGCATGAAGATCATTCAATCAACCGACAAGGTGATTGGTTGCACCAATCCTACACAACCTCCCGAATAGCCATCATGGAGCCTTGGGCCGGAGCCACCGCCCCTTCCGCGTCAATCTCGGAAGCGCTACCGGTCCAGATAGAGCTACTAAACCCTCCTGATATTTCGGGCGGCATTTTGAACCCTGCCGGAAAGGCGGCGGCGGCAGAATCGCATCAACCAGCGCATGTGGCGTACACAGCCCCCAATTCGGCTCTCGATAAGCCACTTATCAGCTAATCTGTAGCATTCAAGGCCGGAGAGACCGACATGAGCAAGCGAAAAACTCCGACGACAACATATCGCCGACCCAATCAGTCGCTGCCGTGATGCTGGCCCTCCACGGCAGATCGCTCTGGCCGACAGAGCCACGAATCTTACAGTAACTAAGGGGGCTATGATTCCGGCGCTAGGCTATCTTTTTCTCTCAACTGCCGATAGGCGAGCCAACGCTTGGCTCTTCACCTGGAGTGCCTACAATGACTACAACAGCGGCGTGCCGCAGCCGAGATATCTTCCCACCCCGACCCACCTCAACGCCCTTGACGCCATGGCCCGCAACACAGCAGTCATTGGCTTCCATCAAAGGGCTCTGCCGCGACGTCCTCATCTCACGCTTCAACACGCACAGGCCCAGCCACCCGTGAGCTAGTGAGGTAGCAGCGGCCTGTCTAACAAGTCTGCTACCGACGCCCGTCCAGCAGACGATCATTCACCATCCCTGGATAGACTTGATCCTAATCCCACGGTTTCGGGATAGCGTGCTTCTCGCTACGGACGCGGGCATGTTGGACGAGGACAAGTTTTGTGCAGGCATGTTGAGCCTGGACGACTGTCGCGGCAAGGACGCGGCTCTTGTCGTCAGGGCGGGATCGTGGGATTCTCGAGGTTCGGGCCATCTGGTCCTTTCTTTCAAAAACATGGATGGTTGGCGACGGAATGTCACGAGCTTGCTTGGCGACGAACAAATGGCGTGGTTGGAGAGGGGAGACGAGAACTCACGTTCTACCACGTAGAAGCTCGATTCCTTGCTGCATCTCTTCCGCAATTAACTTAAATCAAAGCCCTAGCTAAATACTCATTTCCACACCATCGCATGACTTGCCAGGCTCGACAGCGTGGTTACCATGTTGACTGTCGTTGATGCCTATGGCATCGCCCTCACTGGCCAGACAACTTATATCTATCATCTCCCGACCACATTTGACAGGCTCCAGACCACCATGTGCGAAGAGGTAGACTCGGACAGCAACGGAACCTTTAGAGCCGTACTTTTCAATAGCTGGAATCCAGTAAAGCATGGTTCCGATCGCCATCCAGGCTGGAAGCTCCCTCGAATAATCGTGGTTGAACTTGAGGTCGAATTATAATCCATGCCCCCATTCCAACGCCGGCCTGCTAGGCAAGATGCCCCACTGTAATCAGCCTGTATTAGTGAGAGTTTTATCCTGATCGCCGAGGCGTGGACACCACTTTGATTGGCCCAGACTCGGTGATTGGGGATTCAACCCTACTGTTACAGCTTACCCTACTGGGTTGCCTCCTTTGCTCCGGGAAGTCGAAGATAAAGTTTCATGAGAGCATTTCTGTTTCGTGGGCTGAATTGTACGGCAAGGACAAGAAGAAGCTCACATGACCTAGGGGAGTTTGGCGGTGGGCTTGGACTCTACTACCTACTCTTGCAAACGACCCAAAACACCGGACCACATCATCCACTGCCACAAGGCCATTCGTCTCCGTGCCTTATGGCCGGCCTTCAAGCCTACGCCAAAGACAGCACACGAGTACTGGCTGCGTCTGATCTCAAGCCCGAGTGACTTCCAAGACTTCCTCAACCTGACTTACTTCTACAAGGACATCTGCCCTCGAGAACTGAACAGGTCCTAGGCACACTACACTCCCTATCTCTTCCTTTATTTAAATCTTTTACTTCCCTCACATGTACTTAGCACTAGCAATATCTCCGAAACTCGGATGAGCAGGGCTTAGAACCGCTCGACTCCCAAACTTCCCTACCAAACAGGACATGCTCAAGAGATATCTGCAGACTTAGCGGCAGACGACAAAAATCCGTGACTACGAATCACACAACCGAACACAAGCTCAACTGGCGGATCTAACGGGTGCGGTATGCCTCTCCATAAATATCCCTTGACTTGATTTGCAGGATATTCTGGGCATTTGCACATAGTGCAATAGATGGTCTTCTGCATTCCGCATGCCCCTCGAGAGGCCTGGAAAGCTTTCTCCCTCTAGCGTAAAATACTCTTTCTCTCTTTCTCAAGGCCCTCTAGAGTTCGTCGATGCATCTGCTCTGCCAATGCACTTTTAATACATACCAAGTTTTTTAATTGATGTAATCATTGGAACCTGTACTTTTGAAAACCGTGGGTTGCAAGGATAAAAGCCATGGGTTGATGGGTGAGTTGTATAGATCATGCTAAGTGCCGATACAAGGAAACCGTGGTTAAGTCAACCCGGCGAGAGAGCAGCGTACCCAGAGTTCCGGAGTCTGCTACTGAAACTAGACGGTCACCGCCTCCGGACTATGAAGCCGCTGTTGGGAGGTATAGAATCGAACAAGCTGTATTCTCTCTGCGCGTCATGGTATCAGTAAGACAGCTAGATAACTGCCTGGCTAATATAGGTTGGAAGTTTGAAGGGCCTCAACGTTCATGAGAACCATAGTAAACCAATTCTCCAAAGTACAGTGAGGGAGATGTCATTCACTATTGCTATTTGCTTAACATAAAGCTTTCACGCAAGTCAGAGTCCAGCAAAATTGGAGTGATGGCTTTCTCTGGGGCAATAAGTAGAAATTGAACCAATATCCTCATCACCCGCCAAACATCCCTCTGCCCTCCACCTACAACACTCTCAAGGCCAAGGCAGTGTCGTCAAGCCTTCTTGGCATTGCTGACGGTCGGCAAGTCCTGTAAGTGCTTATACACCCTCTCTCCTTTGCCATCAATAACGTCCTGAAAATACGTCGCAAGGCTGTTCCATTCCATGTCGGGGTATAGCTCCTTTGTGGTTACGTAGCCCAGGTACCGAGCATACTCGGGAGTGTTATCCCCACGAACACCACAGGAATACCAGTATTGGTACTTCGCTAGCGTCACAAATTCGACCGAATCTGGACTTGGCCCTGCGGCCTCGATCTCGGCGATGCTGGCTTTGATGGCCTCGGCGCGGACCTGTTGTCAAGTCAGTTCTATTCAGTATATACTCGGATAGGCGCACGCACGTATCGGCGCTCAAGTTTCTCCCCACTGATCTCTTCCAACAATTCATACAGTTGATTGTGGGTAACTACTTCGTTGTAAGCAAAAACCATTCGATTCAGAGTCCGAGGATCGGCAATGATGCGAGCAACGTAACGCCCAACATCTCGAAGATCTGTCAAAGAAAATGGGATATCTCCATCCCCAGCAATGCCATCTGTGGTCTCCATGGCGACGTAGTCGATGCGACCAGAAGGGAGGCGGGGCAAGTTCACTTGATACCACCAACCGACATCTATGACTGTGTAGGGCAGAAAAATATTCTTGATGTGGTTCAGCACATCCTCTTTCTGGAAAGCTCGAGTTAGTCCTATTCCTAGTACTGGATTCCCATGAAATCAACCTACCATGTCTCTCAGCATAAGGGCACCCTTGGGAGCCGCCACCGTTGCGAAGAAGCAAGGTATGTACCGCTTAACACCTGCGGCTTTGGAAGCATCAATCAGAGAAATCTCAGCTGCCACACTGCCTCCGTAGATGGAGGAGACGACGACGTCTGTATCTTTGAGCAATTTTGCTAATTCATCTTTTGACCCCCCGAGGTCAGCAGCGACAATCGCAACCCCCCTTTGCCCCAATTCAACCACCTCCGGCTTCAGTAGGGAGGAAGGTCTAGTCAAAGCCGAAATCTCCTAGACGTAATGTTATCGCTGTTATAGAATTGCAAACTCTTCAACTATAAACATCCATACAAATTTAGGTGTTGTTGACTTGAGGAGCGCGTCTACAATGACAGCGCCAGTCTGGCCAGTCGCCCCAACGATGGCGAGTTTCATAATAGTTAGAGGGAAGCAACTTTCTGATTGTGGTTTGAGGATTGAATAAGTTGTATGTACACACGCTTTACATAGAGTGGGGGGCTCCTATTTATACCACAGAAAATGTTGGTGCCTGGCCTTCTTGGTCATTGTGAATCATCGCTGATACTAACCCCTCAAGGCATCCAGTGCGACTCTCGCCATTTTCCACAAAACCGGACAATGGTGAAGTGGCACTCTTCACTACAGATACAAAACTCCGCACCCGGACAATCCGGGCTATCCATGGGCTTACAGCTGAGCGATTGGACAGTGAAATTTAATGTTGGGTTAGAATGCGGATGGTTTGTTGGGGGCATAAATCTTGCTTAGCTTGGGAAGTGCTGCAAACAGGGATGAAATTGGACACTCCGCAGGCTGTGCCGAGTGCAGTAGTGCAGAGACTAACGTCTTGTCCATGTTTCAGCCATCTAGGTGTGCTCACTTAAGTGCTGATATGTTCATGGATCAGACGTATGACGGCCATACATGATGGGGAATTCAATGGAACATGTTTGTGAATGGTTGGCTTCGGCGTGCTTTTCCTTCTTTCTGTATTCCTTCCGCTAACCGCTTGTCTAGAAAAGCCCTGGCGCCGTCCTCAAACGAGCATGTCACTGAATAATTACTTTGGGAAACGGAGCGAAAGGGCAACCGTGACATTTCCAAGCATCTACCCCTCTAACATTAGTAATCGCACTTTTCGGAGCGCAGATCAAAGGTGGAATCCTGGGTGCGGTTGACTGAAGTCCTTGCGATCCGTGGTTTCGAGTGTTGGTAGCCCTCAAGCGTTTTGACTAGGTAACCATTGAAGGCAAGGATGGCAACAAAGAAAAAACAAGATCAATTGAAAAGTCAATGACTGTAGAGCTTGTTTCGGCCGTCAATGCTTTTATGCATGAATGGAAGCAATGGTCCTTATTGCAGGACCATGAGAGGCATGTTATGAATAAACAAGACGTCTTACAACACCATTGACCGCGTTTGTCGGGCACTATAAGCTCTAATTTTGGGATTAGTTTGGGCAGACTTCGGCATCATTCGATTTGGCTTACTTTCCAAGAACTCAGTGATACTGAGCCGTGGCCCATGTTTAGACTCTAATCTCAAGTTGACAAGGGGCAAGGGTTTGAGTATGAAGCATGGACGCTAATGCAGCCGCCTTACTGCTGCACAGCTGGATTCCCCATCGCCAAGCCCCACATCGTACTTCCAGGATCTAAAGAGCCGATCCCGAGGCAGTTTACACTTGATTCGACGTCTTGAAAATCGGTATAGCTGATCCTGCCGGTGCATCAAACTCCGCCAAATTAGACAGCGTCGGAATTGGGCATTTGCATTTATAAGCATATCACCGGGTCATCGACCTCTGAGAATGAGTCATTAAATCGAAGCCTTCCTTACCTGAGAGAACCCAATCATTCTTGACATTATCATTCATATTATCAACGTGCCCTCAGATTTGCCTTCCGGATCCGTCGTTCTCGCCACTGGCATCAATGACTACATCGGCTCACACGTCGTCGACCAGCTACTAGAGGCTGGTTTTAATGTCCGAGGAGAGGTCCGAGATATCAGAAAGGTGGGAGGCTTGCTTGACCTTTGGGAGGATAAGTTTGGGAAAGACAAGGTCGAATTGGCCGCCGTCAAAGACTTTTCAGCACCTAGAGCATTCGGTGGAGCAGTCCAAAGTCTTTGATATTGCCCCAGCCTTGAATAAAACATATGTTGATGAATAAAATGCAGGTGCCGCAGGTATTGCTCATTTCACGAGCAATGTGACTTTCAATCAGGACCCAACACGGTTATCCCGGATGTCGTTTCGAGCATTCATGAGATTCTCGAATCAGCTTCCAGAACACCAACAGTCAAGAGCCTCGTATACACATCGTCCGCTGTGGCCCTGGCTCCGCTTACACCAAGCGTTGCCCGTAGACTTGATCCCGACATATACAACGATGGGAACGTCAAGGTGTCAACTTTGGCAAGGTTCCAGATTGGTCTATTCCCGCGAGCTCGGGATCTTTCATCAAGGAAATTCTCTATGGCCAGCCTGAACGGGTCAAAAATCCGAACTATCGTAAGTTTGCTGATCTTTTCTGACGTGGTAATTGCCTTCGACGTGGTTGGGTAAATTTCCGGCTGCTTCGGCTTTTCGCATCATCGAATTGGAGGAATGGCGAGGTGCATTTGATATTAATCAGACTTACAGAATGCTTTGTGGATGTGCAAGACTCAGCTCATATGCACGTAGGTGCTCTTGTAAAGCCTACTATTAACAATGAGCGAATCATTTCATATGCTAAGCATTTCACGTGGAAGTGAGATGGAGAGTATTCTATCTCATTGACTCACTAATGAGCCGTGCCTAAAACACCAATGTTTGTTTAAGCACAAGTCTGCAATTGTAATCGCACTGAGCGTTCCTAAAGGGTGGGAGTGAATATGATGAGCAGCAGCAAAAATACGTTGATTGATTGCTGTTCGTTGTGTCTCGTGGGCAGTATTTCATTCCGCAGAGTTACTTAAAGTACACAGCTAGATTACCAATGCACTTGTTTCCGGAGGCTGTGAAAATCATGCCTACTCTGCGACAATTATCGACCAGAGCCGATCATGGATAAGTGAGTGGGGCTGAGGGCCATGCGACATGCCACAACAGAAGGTCCAATTGGCTTCCGGTTAGACAGCGCACTAATGCAACTGGGTGACAGGTGGAGCAGTCTGCGTGGGGGCTAACTATGTGGGGAGTACGGAGGATATACAGAGTACTCCGAGAATCCTTGAAACTACGGCTAGCCGAGAGGGAACACGATAACCCCAACACTGCAGGTGCTTCATGCCGAGCAAAATCTGAAGGAGCAACCCAGGACTGTCATCATCAGTCATGGAAACCATAGAGAGTCTGTCCTCTGAGTGCCTGACCCTCTAGCAATTCACCTGCTTTCAACCTGCATGTATGTTTTGGAAAGGATGTACATCGTGGTGCCTGATGGCTACAGGATGATCGGTCACTCTGTCAAGCAATTCATCCTTCAGCTTCTTCTTACGGTGGTTTGTAGCAACAAATTACATACATTTGAACAAACTCAACGCAATCTTTGTCTCGCCTCTTTTTTGACGCCAGGAGTTCGTCGCCTCCAACAATTCTGGGCAATCTTGCACCAACCGACCCCATTTCTGCAAGAACGAGACGCTCGCCTCCCACTCTCGAGGGTCCCAAGCATCACCCCAGACGATGAGAGAAGCAGCGTTACAGCTATTATCTTGCGCATCCAGGACGTCAATGCCTAACTCCTTTTGGTCGAGACGGCCAGCTTCCACTTCATGCAGGATATTATCACGCATGCGGGGGAAGGGAATTAAGTCGATCCAGGGATGGTGCCTCACTGATGTCTGCAATACTGTAGGTCGAAGCCAAACCGGGTAAGGCGGCGACCGAGGGTCTGCGCCGGGAAGGTCGGGGCGGTGCTCGTTGAATGGTGATACAAGCTCCGGACAACATAGTCCTTCGAATGCGAAGCCGACTAGGGCTGCATTGCGCGTAATAGCATTCAATACATTAAACCGTATCAAGATGTTGAGGTGCTCTAGTCGCGGGGAACCATGATTGTAGTCGTTGCATGCTCTTTCCGCGAAGCTCTGAATCTCGGAGCGTGATTCAGGGGTGGATAAAAGGAGATGACCCGCTGAAGGATGGCTTTGTGGGAAAATGTCGGCAACGCTCTTCCTCATCATCATCTGGTCGTTACTATCCGTGCCGTCGTTTGTCGTACATATGATACGATGCTTCGAGGTTGGCAAAGAGACAAGACCTGCCCGCCTCCTTTTCCCTATCAGCGCCCGCGGCGTGTCAGCTGTGCGCAACCAAAAAGGAAAGATGGGTATAGAGACAGACGAAATGCCCTTTGATGGAGACGATTCTGTCGCTTTCTTCCCTCCACAGTGCTTGTCACACCGGTCCAATCTTCGTGTAAACCTTTGGCTTCCAACTGCTGAGGCATCAGCTCAACAGTCACAACCGGAGCATTTATGCACAACGGGGTATCCATGGCCCAGAGGTCTTGTGCAGATGGATGGAAAGAATTGACTGTTTTCACAGGCGGAGACGCAACGTGATGGGGCAGGCCCTTGATTAGTTATATCAACCACCGCGTCCCCTCTAACCACAGACGGACACAGTGCCGAAAGGCTACCAAGGCTAACTGCAATTACGTAGACTAAAATGCACAGAGCTGGTACCAAACTCTCAATAAAGCTGTGGATACTCTGCTTCAACGCCAAAGACACGTCATTGTGACCGGCATCACCGGAAATATCGGCGATTAGCCCTCATTCCGTGTATTCGTGGCCACGGCGCTATGCTCGGGCGCACCTGTGGAAAAGTAGCTGGCTTCTCTATCGTCATGACTTGAGAAGGTTAAATGAGCCAGCAGGTCCTTGTATTTGGCGGCTAGGTTCCTGAACGCTTGTGAATCATTTCACGCTCACACGTATGCGCTTCACATGATATCTATCCAGTCGACGTACCGCGATTTCAAACGTAAGCATCGCAATGCCATCCATGGGCGCACCAATCTCGTTCGAAACGAAGATAGATATTTTGCGTGATATTAAAGCATCGTCAAGTTGACCCTTGTCCAGACTCCCGAATTACCAAGATGGTCCACTCACTTCCGTTTGGCGGCCAGCAAGTCCCTGTCCCAGGGTTTGGCGCTATGGGTCTGAGCTCTGCAATGGGGAGCGATCTGAGCCTCGAACAAGCGGAGCCGGTCCTTTTGAAAGCAGTCGAACTCGGCTGCACATTTTGGGATACAGCGGTAATACACTCATGAATAAAGTTGAGGGCATTATTTCTGATGGCTTCGGGTTCTAGGTTGCCTACAAGAATGGCGCAAATGAACAGCTGCTTGGAGATTTTGTTAAGAAGCATAACGTCCGCAATCAGCTTTTTAGTGAGTCTCATAGCCTTGAGCTTTTTGCGATGCGTCATGGCTCACGGCAGGTGCTACGCAGTTGCGTCCAAATGCGGATTTGATGTGTTCGGACCTCAGCGGAGAGTGACCAACTCAGCAGCTCACATCAAGGAATACATCGAGGGGACAATCAATAGGCTTGGCTTTACTCCTGACCTCTACTATCTCCACAGAATTGACCCCAGTACGTCAAACCCCCCTACGCAGACTCTTCCGGAATTCCTAACGTTGAGGTTTAAGATACTCCTCTTGAAGAGTCTATTGGCGCCCTAGATGAACTCCGCCGTGCTGGAAAGACTAAGTACATTGGTCTATCTGAGTGCTCTGCGGAGACCTTACGCAAGGCAAACTCGAGTTTGTATGCCGGTGACTAGAAAATTACAAACGCTAACATGTTCAAGTTGCCAAGATCGATGCCATCCAAGCTGAGTACTCAGCCTTTGAGACACTACACGAGACCAATGGTCTCATTGAGACGGCCAAGGAGTTGGGCGTGGCATTTGTGGCATTCAGCCCGTTGGGACACGGCTGGCTTGTTGATGACTTCCAGTTCAAGTCCCCAGATGACTTTGCGCCTGATGACTTCCGACGAACTGGTAGGTCACCACAAGTGCTTGCGACAATATTTCCATCATACGAAGACTGACTTGCGTCATCACAGTCCCTAAGTTCCAGGGCGAAAACTTCTACAAAAACAAGGCCATTGTGGATCAGATCAAGCAATTGGCGATAGCAAAGGGCTGTACGGTTGCACAGATCGCGCTGGCTTGGGTTGCCGCACAGGGACTACTTGCTATCCCGGGCACGACCAAGGCCTCCCGCCTGGAGGAGAACTGGGGGTCTCGAGATATCGTGCTAACGGAACAGGAGTTGAAGACGATGCGGAAGATTGTGGACGACGCGAAGCCGGTGGGAGATAGGTTTTCTGCCATCTTCCAGTCGATGGTGGGTCACTAGATTTAGGGCAGTCTACTCAAATCATCATACTGCAGTTACTTCTATTTCATTATCTATTCCATTAAGCGTAGATATAGGGTCTGGCCTCCGGCAACCAGTTCATTTGTGGTGCATTCCTATCGAAATGAGTCGAGAAAACGCTAGAAGTGTGAAAACGACACTGGTTTCTTTTTGCCAAAGTATCAGTAACTCGCCCTTCATGACCTGGATAGCAATTCAATAGTGCTAGGTCAGAAGCTATCTCTTTTCCTCCCACACAAACAGTCACCACCGGATCTTGAAAAAGCCTGTCCGGAGTCCTGTGGATGTGAAGATACCACGCGGGTCGGTGTCTTGTTAGATTTTCACCGGTCTCCGTTGGTTTCCTTTTCCGTAACCGGCGAACACATCTTGTTCCTTGTTTGCATGATTAATGCAAACGAATGGGTAGGAGATAATAAGCAATTCGGCGGCTTCTCGGAAATCTTCAATACAGTCATCCACCAAAGCGTATGCGGCAGTGTCCAACGCGCTAGTAGTCCAGCTCAAAAAAGGAGATTGACTAACACGGTGGTCAGATTGCATCCGCATCATTATAACGTCCCTGTGGAAGCAGAGTTGGAGATAAAGGAGATGATACTTACTCGCAAGGTGCTTTCCAATATCAAGGCGCAGGGCATTACCACTTCTTGCCTTGGACATTTCTATTATCGCGGCGGGAATGGAATATGTAATGAGCTGCGGATTGAGGCTAGTGAGGTTTGCGCCCTCTACTTTGCTCTTGAGGGTGTTCAGCAGCGGTGAGCGTGTCTAGGCTCGTACCTTGTGACTCCCAGTGGCTCATTGAAGCTTGTGCTATTCGTGGGGCTGTTTGTGCCGCTTGTGACGTTTCCTTAAGCCGAAATGCTCTTAAGAGTATCGGAAATTAGTAAATTTATAACCGGCTTGGCATAGCGCTGTGTCCTTGATATTTTCTACCCTTTCTGTGTAGAGTAGGCATACCGGTACTCTAGACATATGTTAGTATCTTCCTAGTCTTATTTTAAAAAGTTCTTCCTGGTTCCCTTAAGAAATTAACCGGTTGAAGTAATTGGAAAGGTGCGCAACCCAATGTATATACGCCACTAAGGAAGCACACTTATATTAGAGGAAGTTATAATGCAATAGTTATTACTACCGTCTTAAAGTGCATAGTACAAGTTTATATAAACATATTTAGATACTATTATTATTATGACGTTTAGTAAGAAAGATAACCTAGTTTAATTAGCAAAGGATAGCACTAAATAGCGCCAGAGCAAGATCTTATCTTACTTATAATTTTGTATAATCCAGGGCCTATCTATACTTTACTGCAGGTATATACATGCCACTGCCAAGAGTAAAGGTCCCTATACCGGCTTATCTAATTCCTTCTATATAGACCAATCCATATAGATTAAGAGCAGCAAAAACCTAACATGTAAGGGATTCGCCGCCAACACAAGCCGTAAGTAGTTTAGTCCTCTAATACTACTGTATTAGTAATAAGACCTAGAATGATATTAACTCTGTCGGCAGAGACCAAATCATCCAAAAAGCGCAAGTAGACCCCGTATTTCATTGCAAATCTGCACCAGTTATTTATAAGAACCTTTAAGATGTTAGAAAGTTCATCGGCAGATGCAGGTTGGATGCAATAGATATAAATCGTCTCTAGCTACTTCTGGTTCTAGATGGTAAAGTTGCTATCAGAGTCGTCATAGTGTAGTCTGCTAGGAATTCGAAGGTCAAAATCTCGCACCAGTATAGCTAGATAAACGCTTTTTATATTATTAGCATCCTACAGTTAAAGGCTTCTGACATTCCGTCCCATCGCGATGGAGGGGCAGATTATCTTTTTGCTGTCTGAGGCCAGCAGCATTGATCAACACAACCAAGTCACCGAGCAAGTATAAGTGCGTATACTTCATCTTGCTAACATTCGATGGAACAAGAAGCTAAGGAATATGTTGGAGAATGCATAGAACAGTGTTTTATCAACTGTCAATTTGTGACATCCAACTCGTGTTAAGAATAAAACTTTCTGCCCGAGACAGGAGATTGCTTGCATCACTATTTGCATTTGGGTCTATCCCTGTAATCGGCATAACCCTTCAGTCCAAATTTTACTCCCCCTGACCCTATGATTAATATACTGTGATTGGTAAGAAACCCCCTATTATGACCGCTTTGGAGGGTTATGCCGCCTAAAGGGATAGAGCAGGGTGTCGGACCGAATCGATACTGCCCAAAGTAAGCACGGAGAAGGAGCAAATTCCGACGACACATTTGGCAGTGATTGTTTCTACATTGTTCAGAGAGCCTGGAAATAGAGTTATGCATTAGGTGCTCATCCTGGCAATGGTGCGTAAGGAGGTTGCATTAGCGTTGTTGAACCTGGTGCGCCAATTGGTCCCGTTCTCGCTGCAGATGCTAGGGCGTCATCCAGTTGCATTTATTAGCGTCTCCAGAAAGCTTGGCGTGATAAGTCATGAGCTAGTGGCCTGTTGTCTATTGTCGAAACATATCTTCACACACTTTCGAGAATGTTCTCCTACAGTATCGTGTCGTCTGTTTGGCATAAATACGTCGCTCATGTCAATGCATACTACTCCTCCCAAGTCAACCCAAACTCTTCTGTTCCTGCTCATCTTCTCCCCTGTCTTTCCCTATTCAGAGACCACTGCAAATTGCAATAACCTGTTCCGCACCAGCCATGGCTTTTCCAACTCCACCAGAGCCCAAGACTGACTTAGGTCGCTATCGCATCCTAGCCAGCACTGCGGGTGTGAGAGTGTCACCGCTCGCATTGGGGGCCATGTCCATTGGCAAGTCATGGGCTTCTTGGATGGGTGCAATGGACGAGGAGCAGTCTTTCAAACTTTTGGACGCATACGTTGATGCTGGCGGCAACTTTATCGACACCGCCAATAACTACCAAGACGAGGATTCGGAGCTGTATCTGGGAAAATGGATGGAGGCCAGGAACAATCGGGATCTAATGTTTGTGGCGACCAAGTTTACAAACGATTTTCGTGGATGGGAGATTGGCTTGGGAAAGACTGTCAACTATGCTGGAAATCACAAGAAATCCCTCCGGTTGTCTGTTGAGGCCTCGCTCCGAAAGCTACAGACGAACTACATAGACTTGCTCTACGTACACTGGTGGGACTGGTCGACGTCGATTGAGGAACTGATGGACTCGCTACATATCCTTGTCGAACAAGGCAAAGTCCTTTACCTCGGCGTCTCCGACACCCCGGCCTGGGTCGCCTCAGCAGCCAACACGTACGCGAAAGCGCACGGCAAGACTCCCTTCTCTGTCTACCAAGGTCGTTGGAACATCATGCATCGAGATTTCGAGCGTGACATTATTCCCATGGCACGCCACTTTGGCATGGCGCTGTGCCCTTGGGATGTCCTCGGCGGTGGCCAGCTTCAGACAAGGGCGCAACGGGCGGCTCGTCAAGAGTCTGATCCAACAGGCCGTGGCAGCCAGCAAAGTGAAGAGACTCTCAGAGTGAGCGACGCGCTGGAAAAGGTGGCTGCCGAACACGGAAAAGCGAGCATCCAGCAGGTTGCACTCGCGTACGTAATGCACAAGGCGCCACTTGTATTCCCGCTCGTCGGTGGTCGAAAAGTCGAGCACCTCCACGACAACATCAAAGCACTGAGCATCAGATTGACAGATAATCAAGTTAAGTACATTGAAAGCATCAAATCATTCGATCTTGGTTTCCCGCTGGATTTCATTGGCGAAGACCCTCGGGAAACTGGGCGATCAACCCCCATGATGGAATCCTTACTTGGCGGAAAGATATCTTGGAAGAAGACGTCGACAGCTATGGGTTGTATTTGACATGGCAATATTCAGCATACAAGTGTTATGATTAGCTTCTGTATATCCTCAATCCAGTATGGTCTACAAGGTCCGACCGTTTCAACGACTGCTCGCATTACACTCGTGTTCATTCAATCCGCAATACTGACCTCCCATCCCGATTTACTTTTTCCATTTGTCTCCGGTCAAGATTCCTTGTCTTCGACAACATGTCAGGCTGGGAGAGCACTTTCATATCATCGTCAGTTACCTTCATGGCTCTGGGCAATTTTGCTGCTGCTGATCTACACTCTCAATGGGTCCATTTCGACAACAGCGGCGTATCGTTAGCCGCGTATTTATAAGTACCAGCGACGAACGTAATGCACAATGTGTCATGACCAGCGATCACGACAGGTCACCCACATGGTGGTGTGAAAGAGCAGACATCCGGTCTCTGCGTGACTGATCGCGGCACGCACCGGATTCATCACCCTTGCCTTTCATGCTGCTTACTAGGGGGAAAGCGGCAGCCTCCCGAGATATCTCAGTGACCCTTGCCAACGGGCCGAGGATGTTAGGAATGTAGTTATCTATCTTTTCATGTTGGATATTGTGGACCCCGAACGCATAGGTGTTCTACGTATTTGTGCTTCAGGAGGTTATGTACCTTTCGCAGCACAGACCTACAAACGCATGGAAGCGGCAGCGACGACAGTTACTGGGATCTATCTAGGGACGCTACATCCCGAAGGGTTTGGAAGCTACGACGGAGATATGCTTCCGAATTTGTAGAGCCAGCTTGAAGAAGCAAGCAGACAACGCACACAAGAGGCTTTAGGCGCCAAGCCTAACTTAACTCGAATTTTCCCTCAGACTTCCACCGACGTATCACCAGACGTGCCAGTGTTCTACCAAGTGTGGTAAGGTTACTACCAAACATCTCGTGGCCACGTCGAGACAGCACCGAACTGGCATCTCTGACGTAGCCTAGACATGATTGCCACATATCGGTCTTACACATACACGAATCTCACTTCGCCACGACTTTTGTTGATTGTTGTCGGTAGTGATGCGAACACTCTATATCTTAGCCAAGAAGCCATCGAAAGAGCGAACCAGCCCAAACTGTTCCGAATTCTCGGTCTGACACACATCGACTTGTACTACAGCACCAATCAAAGTATCCCAAAACTAGTGGAATTTTTCACGACCTATTTGCGATCGCCTGCCACTTGGACTTGGAGAGCGGATGATGTTTCTACCTTCAGCTTGGAGGATTGTAACAGAAGTGATGATCTATTAGAAAAACTAAAATCTGATACCGCTTTTTAGAAATTCTCCCCGTCTAATTTTTTTCATCTTGAAATCATTGTATGAATTGATTACTCATACAAACCCGAACGTTCACGGATGATGCGCTGGGCTTGTATTGGTTTTGACCTCATGAACGCGTAGCTTGATCGTCGCTTGCAACCCTTGCGAATCTTGGAGGTATCATCGGCAGACGAAGCCAAGGTTCATCTCACTAAATGACATGGTTGAGCCCCTGGGTAGTATGTCTCATCATTCACGATACAAGGTCACTCTGGCAATACGATATGTACTTAATTAAACACCATGTCAATGGAATTTGTTATGAGCGCCCTTCGTATTATACATATATTCGCAATATCTCACCCTTGGTTGCCGCGACATAGCACCTACGACTAGCTTCGGCTCACCACTGCAGCTAGTACGACTCTAAATGCAGAACTTATAGAACTACTCGACTCTTTTATCTGCCTGCCGCGAAGAACAATGTTACGTCATGCTACGTCTTCAATGTCGCAAGGTCCAACTTCTTGCGCTAATGCACGCTATTGAGTCTACTTAATGCATGTAACTATAGCATAGACCAAACTATCACCGCTACCGCCACTGCAAACGGAGACCTGAAAATTCTTCTCTTGCCCTTGTATATGAAAGACTGAGACTCTGAATCCGACCCGCTGGCGTTATTGAGATATGTCTTCTGGTTCGGAGTTGCCTCATAGAAGTCCTCATTATAGGTCGAGTTCAGAGTTACTCTGCCGACAACACCTCCTGTTTCCAGACGGATGTGTGTGTCGACCTCATGGTACTTAAGCCTTTCCTGCGTGACTATAATCTGACGACCACCTCGGATCCAATTACCATAGCCACCATATCCCGTGTGCTGACCATAACATAATTTGATGCCATTCCCAGTAACTTGCATATCGCCGACCTTGGAGTCCCACTTGTAGCACCAAGAATTGGCATGATCGTGTCCAGAGAAAAGTCCAATGACGCCCGATTTGGATAACAAAGCACGCATTGATGGTAAGTCTTGGTCACCATAGTTGCAGTTGCCGCTATCATCATCCTCTGCGCACCATCCTTGTCCTTGCTGTATGACCTTTTCGTCGTTGATACCAGGTTGGTGGTTCTTGTCAATGCCCGTATCTTGCTGGAGGATAAGGGACGCATAGAGGGGAATGTGAACAAATACGAGGGATGGAATCTCCTTGCTGTATTGTTCGACGAAATCAGCATTAGTTCTGTTGAACCATACAGTCACGCTTGTGTCTACCCAGTTAGGCTGAGCTCGGCTTTGGTAGTAGAAGCCGCCACGGCTATCGAAGAACCATAAAATAAGCTCTGGCGTGCAATTACGATTGCAATCGGATGCGTAGACTGGAAGGTAATAATTCGTCGTCCCGGCATCTGGTGCTGAGACCATAGCATTTGTTCGAGCTCCTGTCCAGCTTTGTTCGCGCTCCAAAATTTCCTTGCCGTCTATGTTGCGATTATGATCGTGGTTTCCGTATGTGGACGCCCATGTTAGATTTCGGTCTACCATGGGAGCGACGATCTGATTTACGTAGTGTGTGCTGTTTTCACGATATGTAGATTCACCGCTGATGAGATCTCGATTGAGGACAACTAGGTCAGGCAGTTCCGCGTCTAGAACGTCAGCCATGACCCGTGCTGATCGAGTGTCCTTCTCTGGACCTACGCTTGACGGATCTGCTGGCGGCTTAGTACTATGGTAATCATTCTTCAGTTTAGGTTTTCGAAGACGAACCTTCTGCAAAATGAAGATCTGAGAAGACGCATATCTTAAAATTGCCGTCTGCATTAAATCGTAGGGGATCAAGCTCGCCGTTGTTGATGTTGTTGACCACTGAGTAAGGGGTCGTGACTTGAATGGTTCGCCCTGCGAGCAAGGCGACGAGGGTGACTGTCCGCAACATGTCTAACGGATCCTATTTACGATGTCTTGGATAAGATTGAATGCATCAACAGATTTTATAGGCTGCGCTGGTTGGTATATACACAAGGCTTGCCGTGGCTGTCATGCAACAAGCTAGGCAATTCAAAGTTATAAGAGATAATACGTCATGGTTGTCGGTATGGTGGCAACATATGTTAACAAGTATAGCATCAGTTGACGATCACACGTTGAGATGTCACTAAGAAATGAGGAGGGAGTCAGTGGCGTGATCGAACTGATTCTAACGTTTGCGAGATTAATAACGCGGTAGATAACAGCAGATTCGTTCCACCTCGTTTCTCGTGAGCTTAAAAAAACAACACTGTGATCGATAATCCCCTGGCCACTTGGCAAAGTGGGCGAACCTTAATTGGAGGAGCTTACGCAGTCAATGGCTACCCTGGTTAATCAAGAACACTGCTAGCTAATATCGGATTTCAAAGACTTGGCAGTGTTCAGTCAAAACCGTGTTGCGGCGATAGCGGACTTAACACGTCAGCTAGCTATTCCTCTTTATTCTCTTCTCTTAGCTGGTCTCGCGTCGTTTCTCCCAATCAGGCTACGAATATCAAAGTGGTTTATTCAAGGAAATGTATCTGGGTGCAACCTTCCCAGGCCATTTTGGTATCATACCAGCTGGTTATATGAAGACTTGGCCCGTATACCCAAGCCTGGAGGATTTCATCAAGAATCACAATTTCCGCGGCAAAATCTTGGTTAAGCACACCTGCACTGTATAATACGTGACCGCTGCCGAGGGATTGCTGTATAGTAGCGTCAAAATTGTGAATTTGGTGTGTTCTCGCCCCAACGAACCGTAGCCAACTCGGTAGCTTACGTCAAGGAATATATCAAAAAAGACAATTAAGAGGTTTTGTTTCATTACTGACCTCTACTACCTCCATATAATTGACTCCGGTGCGTGGAGGTACTGTGTCTATGCTTGTTCTCAGCACAGTTCCCAAGTTCCAGGACCACAACTTTTAGAGCATTAAGGCAATTATAAATAAGATTAAGTAGCTAGCTACGTAAATGATTTGCGCGGTTGCGCAGATTGCACTGGCTTGGGTAGCCGCGCAGGGGCTCATCAGTATCCTTGGCAAGACCAAAGTCACGTTTGGGAGAGAATCAGGTATCTCGGACTGTTGTATTAACAGAAGAAGAGGAGAAGCGATGCGAAGTATTATGTACGATACTAAGCCGATTGGGGAGGGATTCGCTTCCAATATGCAGCATTTGGTGGGTAACTAAATTGGTTTCATCTGGCTGAACTCTACATGATTACATTCCAGAACCTGTCGTATCAATCTGGTAATTTGAACATAGGGCGTTCGCCTCTTTGAGCGCGCCACATATTCGTAGACCGGAATATATCGTAACAGCCAGCAATTACCCAGCCCCAGGTCCGAGCAAACTCCGCTGTCACTTCCCACCCACTAGGGTCCCAAGGTTCGCGCCAGACAATCACCCCAGTACCTTGATCGTGGCCGCGCCCTGTAAATGCACAGCATAGACCCGCCTCATCATACGAGTCCACGTCACGTCGAATAATGTTATCTCGTAGTTGGGCTACCGGGAGTAAGTCAATCCAGGGATGGTGCTCCCTCTGGTACTGAAGACTGGTCGGCCGAAGACTATGGGGCAAAGTTTCTGCATTGGCGCTTACCCCGACAGGCCACGGTCCAGCAACTACAAACAATGAGCAAGCATCGTCATGCATTAGATCATCAGAAAGCCCAAGAATATCGGCATTCAACATCAATGCCCGAGAAAAGTTGAACTGTGATAGGCTGGATAACATGTTGGCCCTGACTAATCCAGCGCTTCTGTCTTGGCTCACAATAGCTTCAAACACTTGAATGATGGTTCTGTTGTTCCATGAATGTGGCTGGAGCATGTTCATTCTGTCCACAAGCATCTTCAGATCTAACTTGCGATTCAGGACAGCGCTGATCAGAGCCGGAATAGATGTGGCATTGGGGTGGACCAGCTGCTTCTTCCGTTGACGATCTCCTGGAAAGTGACTATTAACAAGACTGAAAACGTCAGGACGTGATGACGAACATACTGCGGGATCGCTGATTGATGCGATTTTGAATTCTTTTCCGTTTGGCCGAATCGCCTACACCGGACCAGTCATCCGGATCGCGGTTAATTGCAGATCGTAGAGCGAGCTGGTATTCAAAGTTCGTTTCTGTAGCCATAATTCCCTGGAAAAGTGAAGGGATATGAGGCAGAGGCAGCTGGAAGGTAAATGTGCGGTTGTATGTCGGTAGATGACATGTGCGTCAACCTGGGGCGGGGCTGATAGAGTTAAAAGGACCGACGGTGGTAGGAGCCCTTTGCCCGAATAAGTAAAGCTCTGTGGAGACTCATGCAACTGTCATAAACTTACATTAGCGTCGCGACGCCAAGTTCCACATCGACAAGGTTTGGGACAAGGTCTTTTCTTGAAGGACCTCAGGCATATACGGTGAAGACCGTAGATACCAAGCGTGGAATCGTAATGGGGGTCAGCATTTGCCATGATGATGACGCAAGCAATATTTCTTACGCTCAGTTATGCTGTCATCAACCAAGGAGTCTTGGCGGATCAGCTTGCACGCGCGTCAAAATCGACAGTTGACAGGAAGAGACAATGAAAATGATATAAAACAAGCTGACAAGAATCTTTAAAAGTCACCAAGAAAATATATTACAAAGCTCTCAAAGCTTTTATTTCGACCAGAAACAGCATGAAGTTCACGCAGGTTTACCTAATCGGCCAATTATTCGCGTCAGCGAAGGCTCTCATCTCACCATCCAATGATAGCAACTTGCCCACCCAGCATGGTAGAGCAAGTTGTGAGCAGGCTGTTAGTAACGGGCCATAGCAATCCCAAAACCCAGCTAATTAGACGAGTGCACTGCTCTAGCTTCCGAGTTTTCGGGGCGACTTCATTACAAGGACAGCGACTCCAGCTTTACAATCTGGGACCAGAAGCAATTAGAGACCACCTATGTTTGCCGTGTTCAACCTGAGTCTGCCAGCGAGGTCTCCAGAATCTTGCAGGTTCTTGTAGGGAGTTGGTGCAGATTCGCTGTCAAATGTGGAGGCCATTCTCGATTCCCAGACGATTCGGTCTCTCTCGGTGGAGTCACAATCGACCTTGGCCTGATAAATGATACAGTTGTTTCAGACGACCGAAAGACCGCTCGAGTCGGCGGCGGATCACTTAGTCGCCAAATCTTTGCCAATCTGGAACCTTATGGTTTGGCGTATGTTGGCGGAAGAGTTGGACAAGTTGGCATCGGGGGTTTTACCCTCGGCGGTGGCAGTTCTGTCCTCGCTGCAAAATACGGATGGGCGCTCGACAATGTCTTGGAGTACGAGGTGAGATTAGCATCTGTTGCAACGGCTCATCATAGCACTGCTCACACAACCAGGTTGTCCTACCGAATGCCACAATTGTGACAGCATCTGAAAATACTCACGCAGACCTTTACTACGCGCTTCGAGGAGGCGGTAATAACTTCGGCATTGTAACCTCTTTCAATATCAGCGTATTTCCTCAAGGTCCTCTATACACAGGATCGCGTACCTTTGGCGACAACCAGACAGGTTTGGTGCTAAAAGAGGCCGAGAAGATATTTACAACTCAGGATTACGAAGACACTGCTGTTGGATTAGAATACCGATACGGCTATACTCAGCAAAATGGTTGGAGTATCTCAACCACTCAACGCTACGCAAAGCCTGTCCTATACCCTCATGTGTTTGACACTTTGAACAGCATCCCTGCATTGGGAAGTCTCACTGGAGGTATTAACAGTCTAGCAAATAGCACGAGTGCAGAGGCACCGCTAGGAGTAACGAGGTATGAGAGTTGAATATCGTGTTTCTTAATATTACTGACATTTTAACAATTATAGGAACGTCTTTGCCACTCTGACGCATTATCCGTCTGTGGAACTCGGGAATAAGGGCCTTGGCATTTTGAAAGAGCTTGTTCAAGGTAGAAATTTAACCAGGCTGAACCCACAGTTGATCACTTACTCTATACCTGCTGCGGTAATGAGGCTATCCAAGGTAAGGGGTGGTAATGCTCTTGGGCTTAATGCTGAGGGTCATCTTATTAGTAAGTCATCTCTCCGAAATGATATTCTACTCCTAGTAATTTGATAAAAATTTCGAGAATTAGGCTAATAACAAATTAGTAAACCTATTCTCTCTAAGCTGGACCGATAGTTCAATGGATGATGCCGCTTACAGCCTGGCAGAGGAGTTTATTGCAAATTTCCAGAAGGTTGCTAAAAGTCTCAACGTATTCCATCCGTTTATATACATAAACTATGCGAATAAAGGACAAGACGTCTTCGCGAGTTATGGAAAGGATAATCACAAGAGGTTGACGGAGGTTCAGAAGGCATTAGATCCCCGGGGCGTTTTCACGTCTTCTGGGCTCTGGGCCGGCTTTTTCAAGGTGCGATGATCTGTGTGGTCGGACAATAATTTACATGCTGTCGTTCGTATGATTCAACAGAAAGCTTAATTCGCAGTCTAGTAGTCAGTAACAAAATCAATTGTAGTAGACTTGGATTATTTGTCCCGTATTACAGGGGATAGATTTGATTTTTGTTAGCCAATCAAAAACCTGTCAGAATCTTAAATAAGGTATGGGACACGATAACCGCGTAAAGGTGCAACAAGGTTTCACTTACACGTCTTTGATAGCTGCCCTAGAGCCTAATAATTATTATCGACGTTGGCTAATAGTTAGCGATTCAATTTGTATAGGAAATATAGTGGCGCTAGTAAAGTAAGGGTCAGGCGACGATTAAATTCAATATTAGCTAATAATTAGCATTTGACGCCCTATGATAATCCCAGAAAGTTTCAAGTGTGTAAAATATCAAAGAAATAAATATACATCGATTGATATAGACATCAGGCTCTAAACTTTCATAAAATTAGCAGTGACACAATCTATTTACTATATGATTCTGTTCATTAACGGCTATTAGGCAACAAGATTTATAATTATAGGTTAGCCTCATGTAGCTAATAAATGTTACGATACCCACGGCTACGTCACATATACCTCGTAACTTCCCCCTCATCATGTAGAGACTCATGCCCACCCTAGAGTATACACCGTGAGCCACTCAAATCTATCACAGAGACTCACGATAAGCCGACTAACAAGCGTGACTTCAGCCACATGTATACACACATTTCTTTAGCACTAGATAGAAAATCGCTCGCCAGCTATCCATATGACTTCTTTACCTCAATAAGCTTCACCGGCACTATTGACTATTAAGAGACGTGACACATCTTCGCACCACTGCTCAGATGTTACGACCCCCGCGGCTACGTCACGTGTACCCCACAATTTCACTTCCACTTTCACCAATCACGGCACGGTTCATGCAAGGACGACCGATACAAGGACGCCGTCGTCCCTGGAACGCCGCGTCCCAGGACGACATCGTCCCTACATACCGTCGTCCCTCACCCTATGCAATCTAGTATATAGACTACATTCATTAGCACTTTCATAGATTCTAGCTCACCAGCTATCAATAAAACATCTTTACCTGAATACGCCTAACCCGCTCTATTCACTATTAAGAGACGTGACACTTCGCAACGCTCAGTACCTACGCCCTACATATCTGCCAACATAAACCTAGTACGGACTAGTTTATCCCTTGGGAATCACAACCGTCACATCAGACTGTATCCAGCAATCCTACCAACGTACACCCAGTACGGACTAGTGTATTATCTTGGAAACGCCTACCGTTACACTTTGACATTAGCTTTAGCGGGAGGTATATTCAAAGAAGTTAGGGTTAGGGTGAATGCTTTTAGACTTGTGAAGAATATGTAGTCTTAAAGCTTGACGTGTAACTACAGACCCTAACGCCGGTGGAAGGGGTTGGGGGGTTAACCACCCTATACCTTGGGTTTTAAAGACCCTAAAGACCGTACTTAAGCCTCAACCCCAGTCAGAATGCGTCAAAAGATGAATCAGAAGGCGTAAGAGTAGTTTCCCAGGATTAATTCTAGAAGCACTCAATGAAAGAACTAAGGTAGTTATACACAAGGTGGCCCTGCTAAGAGCTGGGCTCCAAATATTTAGTAGGTAAATAAAATACTAAGCTAGCGGTGAAAGGTAAAAAGAACCCGACTATGGAAAGAAGGGATAATACCAGTAGAGGAAGGAAGGCGTGCAATTGATTAGATATATAGTAATACGCAGGTAGTGGCCCAATCATAGAGAGAAGTTAGCTAGGCAGGGTCGGCCTAAGCGAAGGAATAGCGTATTGGTGTTACGATTGGTCACCGTAATAGCGCTATAAGTCTCTATAGGCAGCTGTAAGCACCACTGTAATCGCTCACATAGTGATTATAGCCCGATCTTTTGCCCTGTGGCCTAACGGTTAGGTGCAACCGTTACAATTGGAACATGCGGCAAGACCTGTTCCAATGCGAAAGGATGTTAGACAGGTGTTGTAGTGCTTGGGTAAGAGCACAGGGATTAGTTTTAGTTAATTTAGCAATTTGTTTTGTGTTTATAGTGCCTTTAATTTTTAAAGGCTGAAAATTTATCCCGCATCCTTATGTATTATGTACGTATATTATGTATAACGTGCGTGATAAGCAAGTGCTCCAGACAAGCAAGTGCTCCACCAATCTTTACCTAGAGACTTTAAAAGAGTAATAAAAACACCACAATCTATCTGATCAATTAAAATTAATCACTATACTCTTCTCTATTAACCTCAATCACCTCTTGACAGGTCCTTGCATTATGCCCGGCCTTGCCGCATTTGCTACAATGCCGACCACCTGGTCGCTCTGACCTTGCTCGACGGCCACTTCTTGAGAATTCGGCCACTACCTGCGTATTAATATCCATCTGATTAATTACTTGTAATGCCTCCTCTTGAGTTATAGGCCCTCCTTTATGTAGTCTAGTTCTTTTCCCCCTCTGGCGTTGTCCTACTATCTGATTTGCTTGTTCAAGTTGTTGAACCCTATCCTTCAGCATGACCACCTCATGGGCAAGGATGCTATTTCCCTTCTCAAAATACTTAACTGCTTGTATTATTGACTCTGAGGAGCTGCTCTTGTGATTGATAATCCGTTCCTGTAGATATTTGGAATGTGATTGAGACTCTTGTAATGTCTTTGAGGTCCTTGAAGCCCATGGGGTCGAAGGTGCTGTAACCTCTAGAGGAGGCGTCGGGGTCTGTAACTGCACATCCATCTTTGAGATGACATTTTCCGGGTCAAGAGGAGTAAGCCCGGCTCCTCTAAAACCTGCCTTAATATTGCTTTCTGTAATAGTAGCTTGGTGGGCGGTATAGAAGGCAGGAAAGAACTCGGTCTTAGTTATATAGGTTATAGAGCATCTGATCAGATGCTCTATTTCTCGCCCATAAGCCTTTTTCAACGGCCCAAAGCAGCTAACATCAAGAGGCTAGAGTAGATGAGAGGCATGAGCAGGCATACAGAGCGTAATAATCTTGTTCTCCTCACAATATCTTATGAATTCGGCCGAATGGTGGCTTTCATGACCATCAAGGATCAAGAGACGATAGGAACCAACCGATCGGTCCTTTGTTGACCGATTAAAGTGCTTAAGCCAGTCAAGACCTAGTTGGTTATTGGTCCATCCATTATCGCTTAATGCAATAACCCAATCGTCAGGTAGGTTGCATTCTTAATACCAATTGGCAAGGTAATATTGGCCTGCACTAATAATAAACGGCGGGATCGATTGTCCTTCTGCATTGATCGCCTCAATCGCAGTAATCTATTCACGATTTCCAGGCTGCACTTTCTTTAGCATCCCTTGCCTGTGGGAGCCTGTAACGACCATCCCGGACTGAATCATACCCATCATAAAGCCGGTCTCATCAAAGTTCCATATATCAGCTAACTGGATACGTATTTCGCAACTGTATTCTCTATAAGGCGAAACCAGTCACGAATAATAGTCAGGTCTTTGCATTTAGCTCTCTGATAGTCATATCTTCGAAATCGATGTGTTTTAAGCTCTTGTTATCGCTAGATGAAGTTATGAACCTAGAGCTTGCCGACTGGTGATGCGTTGCAGTCAGTAAGTAGAGAATTGGCCATCTTTTCTATAAAATCGCAGCGCGGAGGAAATCCTCGCGAATCTAGGTCGAGGATAAATCGAACTATTATCTGCTCCTCTAGATCAGATAGATTCCGTGATTTAGTGGTAATATCCCTCTTTGAACGAATGCCATTGTGGCGGCGATTTAAGGTACGGTAATTAATATTGTATCTGGTTGCAGCCTTTCGGCCACTTAAATTTAGGTCATTTTGAAGGGCAAGAAGGGCAAGAAGGATCCTAGATTCATATAAAGCCTGTGACATATTGGGTTGTTAAGAATTATCTGATTGAATGGTGATAATATAGGGTGAGGGATTTTTGGGACACTCGCTTATGTGGGACACTCGCTTATAATGTACGTTATTAAAGCTAAAGATTAATAATAATAAAAAAGAAAAAATCTTAAAGCCGACCTTATTTATATAGTTTAGCTTCTTAATTATTTAATAAGATTATTACTCTACCGATTGTAATTACTGCGTCTGTAGCTAGACCTTTTTTATTACCCGTTGCATTTTAACCAATTATTTATCAACAGAGTCCGACAAGCGCAGGAACTTAAACTGACTGAAATTGATAGTCTCAGACTTTTGCTGGAATTATCGACTGGTGTCAATGAACTCGACCAGGCAGGCATGTCACCAATGGCTACATTCCTCAGGACAAGCGTCTTGTTAAATAGCGATAATGATATAGAGGCATTGCGTCTTCTCTTAAGGCACAGCGCAGACCCAAGTCTCAAAACAGAACAGGGTCTGAACTTAGCACACCTCACTACTAGATCTATCAGGGCTTCAGCCGCCTTATTGCATATACTAGCGAATTAAAAGGTAGACATAAGGGCCAGAAATAAGTAGGGACGAACCGCATTTAATTATGGTGCTATTAGCAGCTGGCTTACGAAAGAAGTGCTGTATTTTCTTTGTGATGAGTTTCAATTGTCTAAGGAGCTACTTGATGCGTAGGGAAAGACGCCGTTGGCGTATGGAATTGAGAAGGGACTGGAGGAGCACCACCCAGACATGTTCCAACGAGACCGATGGGTAAGGGTAAAGAAGCTGCTACTACGCGACTAACGCAGAAGTGGCGGTGTGAGGAGAAAAAAGCAGTTCCCTTCAGAGAGTCATGCTTGTCAGCTGATACAAGGAGCTCAGCGTCGGGCATCGGTATCGGGCTAGTAGTATGTTAATAATCCATGTCAGCCACCTATTCGGAACTATGCATAATTATTTACTACAGTGGGTGGCATTAAGTTTATAACCCCCCGCCCCCGATCCACTGTTATAACGTTCGGTGTCGGTGCTAAAGTTGTCGATATTGACAAGAGCTTCCCACGCCTTTAGGGGAGGAAATACAGCGAGCTTGCTAGCACCAACATCCACCAAAATCGCAGGTCTCGAGTTCAATGTATCCCTGCGGCATCTAGCCACGTAATTATTAAGCAGGGCTGAGCCAAGAACTAAGGTTACCTTAGTAACTCAGCCATCATTTAGGACGTAATTACTGAATGGTGGTATAGTAACTATAACTCCCTGCATCGTTTGTTGACAACTGGATGTATAATGCGCGTTTGGTAACCTCGAAATCATATTCCTCACTAAATATCTCTGTCTTGTTTCCCATAAATATATATGTACTCTCACAACAACAAACCACGATGACTCAGCTATTCAAGATCGCAGCCCAGATATTCACACTCGCCATCTCAGCTGCCATCAGCATTGGTGTGATTGATATTCCCTGTTACGCTACCTTTTGCTCTGAAGAGTATTTTACTTTTGGGACAAGATTGCATATTGCCATCTTTTAAAGCTTCCTCGCAATGCTGCTCTGCTTTCTTCTCCTCCGCGCATACAGTCAAATTGTCCTACACATTATCAATCACCATATTTCGCATTGACTGTCTCTTGCCTGCAAACGTATCACCCTAGGAGGACTCGCTACCTGCATTGCTGTCCTTGATATTGTGGGTGCCCTTACTATCTTTGGGTTACCGGCACAAGGACACTTCTGGGGGACGCAAAAAGGGAGGAGCACGGGCCACAAAAACTGGTAATGAATGTCATTACCAGTGGTAATTGGTACAATAGGGTTTGGCAAGAGACTGGAGTCCGAACCAGACCAAAATTCCTCAAATCTCCCCTTTGTCGGCGCCCTGGTTTGCGCCCTGGTTTGCGCCCTGGTTACTTATAAACCTTTTTAGATGATCTTCTATTGCTGTGCGACCTCGGCACCTACCGCTCGATCGTTTTGACAAACTAGACAGCAAATTCCATCGTAGAAAACACTAAGGAACTGAATCGGAAGGGAGATTAGCAGCGGTCGCACCATCCTGAATATCTCATCCGTGTCTCGTATAAGAGGTAGATGGTCAAAACTTCGCTCAAATAGCTTGATAGCGGCGACCTTGAAGGCACGCATCGCATTGTGGTACTGTCGGACATGCTGGGCGATGTTGGTTCGTGGTACAACGCCACACTATTTGTAAACGATAATTCGCCCAGAAGGATCGTAATAAAGTGATCTTCAAGTTCCATAGTGGGAGGCGGCTATACTCCACTAGCCATTCAATGACACAAGCTAGTAAAGAGTGTTGAAAAGAAACATCGGATTGAGGTTACAGTCAAGAGAATAACGTATGAAAGCTAAAGTACGCTATCACAGATGTGACGGGCATGCAGATCGTTGATCAGAATGGGATAAATCAGTCACCATAATATGGGTTGAAAGAGGAATAATCCGTATATAGACAGGTACTTGAGAAATGGACAAGGGTACGCGACAATCAGGAATAGAAGAGTAGGGTATTTTCTTCTAGCTAAAGCCTTTAATTCGTTAGTAACGACCCTTGTTCTGCGGATTTAATGCAATCCGATGACTAGCGGTGGACCTCATGTTCACTAGCGAGTCTTGATTAATGAACGGAGTTAAGGGCGGATTTAAGTCTGCAAGCTTCATTCGATAATAGCAGAGACCACACTATACGTCATATCGAACTTAAGATACGTGAACCAATGATTAACTCCGACGCATTGTTCGAACACATATATAAAATCTACTTTGAAACGAGTTCAACCTCTCGGATCATCTTCCAACTCATCTCTATTGTTCATCGGTTCACTATGGTCAAAGCCCTCCCTTTCGCTGATATCACAGTGCCCTCGCCTGGCTTTGGAGCCATGGGTCTTAGCTTCGGGTTAGGGAACAACCTGAGTCTCGAAGAGGCTGAACCTCTGTTGCTCAAGGCAATTGAACTTGGCTGTACCTTTTGGGATACTGCTGTGAGTTCCAAGTCTTTTGAAACATTCTCTCAGGCCAGTGATACTAACATAGTGCATGTAGGTTGTCTATCGGGCAGGCGTTAACGAAAAGCTCTTGGGAGACTTTATCAACAAACACCAAGTTCGCGACAAAGTGTTCAGTAAGTACTTGGTCGGATATGATCATAAAAAGTCTAACGGCCGACAATAGTTGCTTCTAAGTGTGGCTTTGATTGCTTTGGTGATGGCTCTGTTACCAATTCCGCGTCTCACATCAAATCGTACATTGATGGCACGATCGAGAGGCTCGGTTTCACTCCTGATCTTTACTATCTCCATCGTATTGACCCAAGTGAGTGTAGGAAGTCTCAATCAAGTATTTCAGAAGCTAACTGGGGCTGTGACTAGAAACTCCTCTTGAAGAATCAATCGGTACCCTCGACGAGATCCGCAAACAAGGCAAAACCACGTATATTGGGCTGTCGGAATGCTCTGCCAGCACACTTCGAAAGGCCAACGCCAGTAAGATTCCAGATTCTTTCCGGCGCGTAACGTTGGCTTACCGTTGTCATAGTTGCCAAGATCGACGCTTTGCAAGCCGAGTACTCTGCGTTCGAAACACTGCACGAGACTGACGGCCTTATCGATACTGCTAGAGAACTAGGAATCGCTTATGTTGCTTACAGCCCCCTTGGCCATGGCTGGCTGGTAGACGACTTCCCTTATCGGACTCCAGAAGATTTTCCACCTGATGATTTTCGTCGAGGATGTATGCACCCATCAGACTGACCAAGTAAACTTAACCTATGACTAACCTCCTGCAGCACCGAAGTTCCAAGGTGAAAACTTCTATAACAACCAGAAGATCGTTGAAGAGATCAAAAAACTTGCCGTTCGAAAGGGTGTTAAGTTGACCCAGATTGCACTTGCGTGGGTTGCGGCACAGGGATTTATTGCTATTCCAGGTACAACCAAGTCTGGCCGCCTGGAAGAAAACTGGGCTTCAAGAGATATTGAGCTGAGAGACGAAGAGAAGAGGGAGTTGCGGCAAATCATTGACTCTGTAAAGCCGCAGGGCAACAGATATGGTCCAGCTCACCAAGCTATGGTCGGTCATTAAAATAGTCAGATTCACAAGTCGAGCCAATCACCCCGGAGTAATACTTCGCAATAACAGGTTCAATAGTCTCTAGCTAGTACTGTACAAATACGATTGCAACTACCCGTACAAAAGACAGTAGCCTCCTAGTGCTACACACACACACACACACACACACACACACAAGTCTATTACGCCCGGTAGGCCATAGCCCAGAGGGCTCTATAAGCTAAAAATACATACATCTCGCTAGTTATTGCCTTGCTCTCGCCAAGCCCATGTGGTTCTTGTCTTGTTCTTTCCAGCCTGGTCGTCGCTTGTCTCCTTAATCCCCATAATTGTTAGTAATAGCAGGTCAACTTGAAGCCCAGTTCCTCCAAGTGTTCAGTTTCCTATCTTCGGCGGCTGAAGCGGTGCCTGCTTCTGGTTGTCCAGGGTAGTGGTTGTCGGTAGGTATAATTTTATGGTCGATAGGGTAGTAGTAATATTGTTATTATCTCTGTTCCAGGCGACCTGTGGCGATCGCGAAACGGATTGTGGCTCGTACTGCTTCTATATTCGGTGTCCACTTTTGTCTATCTGATGCAGCTTTGCCCCCTAAATGAAAGGAGAGGTTACTGCGCTTTTCCTCTACACATTGACGCATCATCTCCTTGCGCTGTACTATCCATTTTACACATCGGAAGAGGAAGTGCTCTACTGTTTCTTTTACTTACCCGCATGGGCATTCATCCGTCACTGCTGCTCCGATTTAATACAGGTAGCCATTCAGTCGTGCCATACCGGTTCTGAGTTGTGCCAGCACGCTGGCTTCCTTCCACGGTAGCTGATCGTACAATAGCCGAGTATATTTACCAGGCAGAGCTGAGTCGACCTTTCTCGAATGTCTGCTAACTCCGTCTGGTAGTTCCCTCTCCCTTTATAGATTTGCTCTCGTTCGACTAAAGATTGTCGTCTTTGCTTTGCTTGCTCCTCTGCGTGGTGTGACATACGGCTCTGTTGTATGGCGGGCTGACATTTTGGCTATCCTCTGGATTTTGACCTCACTGTCGGATAGTAGCCAGATGAGCCTGACTCTATTCCCGTCTCTTTTGAGCTTTTCTATAGCATCGTATATCTCCCGAATGTGCCCTTGGCCTGATTGTTGGCGAGGGTTACCTATAGCTTGTGCAGCCGATTTGTTGCTTGTTACGATCACAATGACCCGATACTTCATCTCTGGCAGATATTTTAGCCCACGAGCGATGGCTGCTAGTTCGGCCGTGTACGGGTTGTGTTCTTCCGTCGTCCCTAGCGTGACCGAGAAGGTCTCGATGATCTTGCCGGCTCTCGCTAAGGATATGGGGATTCGAACGGTCGCCAAGCCCATAGAGCCGGTCAAAATCGGTTGTCCATCTACAAACTCTCTTGAAGATTGTGCGCACGGACCTTCCAATGGGGTGTATATAGTAATGGCTGGTGGCACTGTACTCGGTGTACAGAATCTTGATGACCAAGCCGTAATCAGTCGACGCACAATGGTATGACCTCGCATAAACCGAAACGGTAAGCTGCTGCGTGTCATCTCAATGAGGAACCTGCAACCTTCTGAGCCAATGTCGCACTAAATGCTACATTATTACGACACAGGCCTATGCGTCGAGACTATATAGAGCGTTCTACGTTTTCAAGAAGAATGCGGAATGCACAATTGAGGAGAATTGTATGCCCCTGCTGACGGGCCATGTAGCAGACTCTAGAGGCACTGGACCAAGCTGGAAATAATCTCATTATCACGGCCGGTAGTCTAAGGTTTGACATTTCCTCACAATGAAACAAGTTCGTTAATGTCGGTAAGCAGGATCGATCTGACTCGCGGCTATCCTCCGCTTCAATTGTAATAAGACTGAACAACGACCTTAGCGATCGGGAGAAGGTCAAGAAGTCATCAGGAACCTTGCTACTATGTATTTCGCAATTGTGAAACGCCTTGAACACTCTTGTCGTGTTCTCCTTTTTTGCCCTAGGCATGCTGATCTCTCAAAGACTGCAGGAGGGCCTTTGGCTTCCGTCGATCAGGATGATCTTCTACCAATATCTTCTCCCGAACCACAGCCACGTGCTCTAGCAGTTCTACTGCCTTCTTGATCTGGCCGTCGGCTCGATATGCTTTTGCGAGTACGTACTGTGATGCCAGTCGATCTGGGTGATCCTCCGCTAATGTTATCTGCCCGACTTATCCGGAAAGAAGGGCGGAATAAGGGGATATGAAAAAGTATATCCAGATTTATTACTGCTCTCTTGTAACGGATTTGGGCATCTCTGGTAAAGCCATACCTTGTCCTTTATGCCGATGTATTATCTCAAACAGCCGGAAAGATAACTTCAAAAGACATATGCGAGACTCGCACAGGCTTGAGCGGGACTGACGAGTATATAAACTATCAACTCCAGACTGAGTAGAGAATTTCGAGACGTGTAACCATATTTAGTGGTTCGGGTTATTCGAGAATGGGACAGCCTTTTAAGAGCAATAGAAATATAGGAAGTGCCACGACTAGTTTTCATAACAGAAACACCATAAGCAGCAGCAGTAAAGTTATTCAACCAACAAGGCATAGACGATGAAAACGCAATGCGTTTCTGTTGGTAATTCTTGAGTGACATGCCAGAGGGAAACCAATAGCAAGGGGAGAATACCTTAACGTGGATGATTAGATCCGAACCAAGGTCAATATCGGCGTTTTCTGGGGAGCTGTCGGCATCGTGTTTATACATAAGCCTATTACCAGACCTTTCGCCATGATCGCTTCCCAACATCTTGTCATCCCAGCGATAGAAGTACTCAACAATGGAGTACACGCACTGAGCATCGTCTTTGTTTTTGGAAGGTATACTTGAAGACAAAGGCAAAGGGTTGCTGTTGGTGATATTCAGGTCCGGTTGGGATTGTGATGGGCACAATTTTGTTCTTTATAACGAGAGAATAGAAGTATAGAACACATTACTAGACACTGTATATTTTCCCATATAAAAGTAGCTAGAGATTGGAGTAGATACCGGTGTTAAGTGGCCTATTTATGTGCTCGTTATGACGGATCAACCGTGGTTCTAGTTTTATAAGCAACCTACTCGCTGTGTCATCTTCGGTGTTTTTCCAAATGGAAGCTATGCACATCAGCCATTGTAAAGTATGTTGGACTGCTGTCACTTAAGCTGATCGCAGATATGGTCGAGCAATATATGTAGTTATAGATATCATCTCTCGCTGTTAAAGAGACCTCCTAGCGCCATCTCCAACCGTACCTGCGTGAAAAACGCGGCAGCACTGCTTCCAGAAAGACCAACCGAGTACAGTATATCAGTCTCGCTAGGATGGGGGTGAACCGGTGAGGCTGGAGATGTTCGTTACCTTCAGGGTTTGACAACCCGCGTACAGCACTAAAGTACACCAGCATTGTCGAGCTCGCGAGCCCGCGATTATAATCCTCGGTGATAGCGGAGTAACGAAAGTACAGTAAGATGTCGGCTGCGGGACCTTGGGAGTTGCTCCTCATTGTCCGGAAACCAAGCGGGAGTTGGTTCGGTGTCAAAGAGATCACCCGTTTCTGTAATCACACTGCTCTGACTGCTGCATTCCGAATTACAAGGCGAAACCACAGGGTATACACATAATAGTTTGATATAAAATATCATAGTAAAGTTCTAGTCTTCTGACCGCCTGAACTTGACTTGGCGTAATGTTTTGCTGATGAAGGCGGTTTGTGAAGGTGCTTGAGTAGACATACTAAGAAGTTGAAATGTTCGGAGAAGAGACGCTCCAAATCCAACCGCTAAATCATTGGCTACAAGTACGAGACGCGATAGTCGAGGAGAGATCAGACTTGAAGTCAAGTCAACTAATCATTTTAGGTACCCATGATTGGCTCTTGCCTACGCGCAATGAACTCAGCATGGGTGGCACGAATCACCGTGTTATGAAACGGGCCCCGTTTCGCGATCTGGTAAACATGACCTGTATAGTAACGGGGAACGTTACGAGTTTTGGGCATCCATGTAGATTTCTAGACCGTTGATTGGCATAAAACCTGTAACGGGCCCCGTTACCGACTAGTATACTAGAGTAGGACGTATCTCAGAATGCTGGTCACGTGTTGGTTCACTTTTTATACACTGGAAAATATCAAACCCTACGAATTGACGTTCCGGACCCCCAGGATAGGCTTGCTGCTCAATTCAGAACTTGCCTTCAGGTTTATGTGGCATCTAAGACTTATAATCTCCACGACCTACACAGATTAATTCAGATCGAACTAGAGCAACTCGGCCGAAACGTTTCCATACCGAATCTCATCGCTGTTGCCGAAGAGATTTACTCAGGTACTCAACTGGGAGACCTTTGGTTCCAATCCTTCATACATTCCTGCTTATCACGAATGTCGGATGATCTCGAGTTGTTTGAGAATCGGAAAATTCTGAGAGGTTTAGAAATAAAGAACACGATTGGTTCGAAGACCCTGAGGTCTTGCATGTTGAGGTCTCGTGGATCAAATATGGCAGCCAGTGGCTCGAGCGTTCAGAGGGACATAGCGAGGAAGCAGGAACGCCCCTTCAGAGCAGACAAAACCGAGCCAACTACCAACAACCCTGAGCCACCAAATTCGAATGTTTCAAGTTCTGCTGATGACACACCTTTGACCGCATCGTTCGAAGATGTTAGATTCGTTTGAGGTATAGGACGGATCCAGATTCACTCATGTCTTACAGAACCTTGGTGGGCACTAAAAAGCGGGTCACGACTGTAATTTGAGTTTTTTCCAATATATTAAAATATTGATTATAACCCGTACTATAAAAGAGCCATTGGCGATAAGGTCATTTAGCTCTTCATTAACACAATCCAGGATATCCAAAGGTAAGTAATGGCCGATGTTGTGCATTTTTTAAGTGTATACATTCCCTTGCCTTCGCATGCTTACGACTTCATCAAGTGCCGTAAGAGAAGCTTGAGTCTGGTAGACTTTAGACCGCAACTATTTGCAGACAGACTGACCTGTAAACCCCAGATGTGGATAGAGCATGGAACCGTCGGTTCACGCAGGCAGGGGATCGGGATCAGTGACGCGAGGAGTGTATGAAAACACCATTCCAGGTCTTGTATAACTTGGATGTTATGGGGACATTATGTTTCAAATGCGGTTATCCTCCCTTTACTTCCTTTTCAACACGTAGCTACAACAGGTTCAATAGATTCATCATTCCGTACGAATTTTATGTCGGTAGATCTAGGACTCGATCAGCAGCTGATGCTCTATCTGCAAGACATAGCTCGCTGAAAGAGTGTTTTAGCTCCATAAATGCTGCGTCGTGCTGCAGGCCACGGGTACCTGTGTCCCTTAGGAAACTTCCCCCCCCCCCCCCCCCCCGGTTAACCCTGGTTTCTATTAACTTCAATCGATCAATGTAATTGAACTTTAATCCGCTTGCAATGCTGCAATTATAATTATCTCGGGCTGAAACTTAGAATGTAAAGTGGTCTCGATATAATAGATTGATGCATCAACTTGAAATGTATTTTATTGACAAAAAGCTGGGGGTGACCTGAATCCGTTTGGGTTAAATGGATTCAGGCTATCGTTTCATTAGCGCGTTTTTTTTTACTATGGGTTTTCAAATAGATTCAGAGCTGAATCTGCCGCGCAGCTAGGATAGGTGTGATTCTCTGGGCTTCTTATATTGATGCTATTATTTATCTTGATGTTGTGGTTATTAAATACTAATATTAACCTGAACTTGCTTTTCTGGTTGCCTGGGTACTCTTGAACCTTAACTGTATTATTACCCTTGCCTTACCCCAACCCCAATCTGTTTCGCTTAACCCTAATCTTATTCCCGGGTTATATCCTACCATAACCTTCGCTTCCCCAACTTGTCTTCGATGTACCGAAATGCACGGGCCAGCATACTGGGCGAAACCTAACCAATGATCGTACTGGCTTCCATCGATACCCCGGTCAATTTCAACCACATCCAAATCAATCCAACATATTTCAAATCAATCGCACGGCCTCAATCTGGCTTCAAATAAGCTGATATGCGGGGAAAATACTCACCTTGTCGTAATGAATTGATGCATACCGGTTTAGGCCATTTTACCTACTGGAATGTCTACGACTCTGCCCCCCCTACTTTTTCTACGACCTAGCCCCCCGCGCTTCAATAGCGCGGTTTCAATTTGTATGGTGTTTTCTACGACCTAGCGGGGCTGGGTCGTTGCTGACTTGTGGTTAGCCAGATATAAGCTTGCCTTATTGTAATGAATCAATGCATCCACTTGTAATGCATTTTATCGACAAAAGCCTATGGGTGACCTGAATCCGTTTGGGTTAAATGGATTCAGGTCATCAATTCATTAGCGTCTTTTTCTTAACTATGAGCTTTCAAATGGATCTGCTAGCAAATCCGCCATGCAGCTAGGATAGGATAGGTTTCGCCTAACTTCTGGCTTAGGTTGAGCATAACAGTAAACCAGTCTGTCCTTGTCCTTTGCCTAACTCTCTCAAACACCCACTACCCTCTTACCTTCCCTAATCAAATGAAAACTTACGGTTTTGCTTTAGGGTTAGGGTTAGGGTTATGGGTAAATTATTATTAATAGCCTCGTCACTCTTAACTTAACTTATAATGCTTACACTTTACTCTCTTAACTTTCTTATTAAAATAAAAACCTTACCTTCTATTATAAGACTGATATGGTATAACTCTCAGTGTAAAGAAAATTCCACCTTTTGCCTTAAAAGTTAAGTTAAGGTTATATATTAACTCTTCCTTATGTTCTTAATAGCAGTTAAATTTTAATAATTATATTTCTTTATATACTAACTAATTAAAGTTTTACTATTTTATATTTATTAATTATTTTTCCTTAAGAGAATAAAAACTTTACCCTTTAAATGTATTCTAGCATTTATACTTACTATCATAAGGCAACTATAAAGATATACTATAAGTACTTCCCCTTCCCTTCTCCCTCTTTAAATTCTCCCAGTAAAAGAGCAGCTACACAGTTGGCGTTTACACATCGACTACCGCCAAGAGAGGCACCTTTACCAAGCCACAACATGTATTCCTGGCATGTCTTAAATGACTCGTTAAAATGCTTCAAGAACCATTGAGTACGACCTGGTCGACTAAATGCGCCAAAGCATAGAGGCATTACCATATCTGGGTATTGGCACGAGTTGTCCCCTTCATACTCCGGATCCGCAGCTCGGCAGATCTCTTGCGGCTGGTAACACTTCCAGCACACAGCGTGCCGGTCCATCCATTCCTTCTTCTTGCTCTGGCAGTCTCGAAGTGCTTTTTGCTTAGCTCGAATCCAATCAAAACGTCGAGCACAAGCCGTTACGGTATGCTCAAACGATTTTCCTCCTACACGGCAATAGAGACAGCAGCCTTTCATCGTCTCAAGATCTCTTTCATACCGACTCAATTCTTCATTACGTACTCGATCCTGACGAATCACCTCGGTAGGTCCAGTAAAGATCATCTCACTGACGGCAACGTCACCGCTGCCATTGTCCCTGTCCTGTCCGGCTTCAGTCTCATCACGTACGGGCCGCGGTAGATGGAACTCTAGGGTAGGCGGTCGGCATTGCGCATGATGCTCGGGACAAACGCTACAGAGCTCATCGCCCTCCATACACCACCGCCAGTCAGGTTTGCTATCAAGGAATTGGCTCAGGACCCCGCGCGAGCAGTATTCCTGCAAAAGATACAGTTGCATGGCCTCTTTGTCTGCTGCTATAGGTTGACCTAACTGCGGCTGCCAGGCTGCACTAAGTAAAATGATCGACTCGGCTACTTCGCCATCCCGACCTGCTCTACCTGACTCTTGAGAGAAATCCGTCAGAAGGCTCGGGGTATCGACGTGAATGACCAATCGAATATGAGGGTAGTCAAACCCAGGACCCAGCGCTGACGTCGCCACGATGATAGGCGAATCAGCTGCTGTTAGCCATCGCTCTATGATCGCCATCTTCTCTTCTTCTGTGCCGGACTCGGCTGTGTAGGACGGACAGCCGAGCATGTCAGCAAGCTCTGCCACGAGGTCCTTCGTCGGACAGTATATAATGACCCGGTCCCGCTCGCTCTTGAACAGGTCTGTCCGGGTCCAGCAAGACCGTACAAGACAAGCTGCCTGCTCACATAGATTGCCTAGCCCACGTTCTTGCTGGACGATATATCGGATGTTAGGACGATTTGTTGACTCTCTGACGATATGCGGCCGCACGAGCTTATTGTGCTCGAAGAAGAGCTCTTGATAGATTGGTGGTAGTGTCGCTGTCAGCCAGACAGTCTGTGTACGAATCTGCCGTACGTGCCATGCTAGCTGCGACATACTTCGTCGGTAACAGCTTGCTGTGATCGTGAGATGGCATTCATCGATTACGATCCGATCTAGGCACTGTCTATCGGACAGTCGGTTGGCATACTCTAGGAACGCCTCTGTACAAGCTGCCTCGGCCGATACAACAACGATGGGGGCTGATTTCTTCGAGCCTGGGCGCCAGATATGGTGCTTTAGCGCGACTTTATCAAGGCGCTCGAGCATATTACCACGTAAGGCTACAGTGGGAAGGATCAGAATGGTTGTTTCAGCTCCCGCCAGTGTGGCTCCGACCATGAATACCAATGTCTTCCCCGAACCTGTTGCAAGAACGACGATGACCTGCTCAGGTGCACGTGGACCCATGGTCGCCAGCATGGCATCCCGCTGACCAGGGCGACGCAACTGTAGCTCTGGGTCGTTGTGCAGCCTACGGGCGGCCGCGATGATTCCATCTTCTTTGGCAGCCGGCCTTGCACGAAACCGTACCTTCTTGCAAGCATTGAGTAGCCCTTGCGCTTGTGTATCCGATACGGCAGGGGGCCGCTTACCCTGGAGCACTTGATCGATCCGAAACAGAGACCGCCAGCTTTGAGACGCTCGGTAGGCACGGTGAAGTGAGCTTGTCACGGTCAAGGTCGTGCTGCCGGCATAGCTATAGTTAAATGTCCGGAAACTATGATTGCTCATCCCGGCAAGGTACGCAAGATCCGCTTCATCCTCAACTTCTTCAGATGCCGCAATCTCACCCATGTCGAAATTAGCCTGCTCCCTGGCGCTGAACTTCTCCTTTGTAATAGAAGCAGCAACTTGGCGCCACCATGCCACCTGGAACTGGGGCACCTCTGCCCGCATACATGCCCTCCGGAGGCAGGATGAGACCATACCGTCCCTCCAGACCTCGCCACCAAGCTTTGACCATAGGTATGGCGAAAGTAGAGCCCCCGGCTTGCTCTGACGCAGAAAGGCCTGACGCAAGGGCAGCACGAACGCGAGATATGTCAATAGAAGGTTTCCAACGGCCGGGGGTAGGAACCTGATGTTATCCTTCTCCTCCCCGGTCTGTTCCTGGCTTTTACTGTATCGCACATATATCATGACCATCTTCTCCCACAGAAATACCGATCGGCGGCGGGCACCCGTGTTGATGTACGTGATGGAGAGTAGTTCTGGGGAGCGTAATGGAGGGCCCGAAGGAACCGATATGAGTGCCAGCATCCTCTTGAGGAACTCCTGAACATGCGCCTCATAGATAGCTATCGCCTTGGGGCAGAGGCGAACCCCACCGTTTGGACCCAGCCGCACGAATACCTGCCGTAGATCCGCCCTCTCTTCGATCTGTCGGAGCAGGGCGTCATGCGTCCCCGCCAGTATCTCGCGATTCCTCTCGTCTGTCAACCACGAAGCGCCGTAGTCGTCTACATCTAGATCGTCGTGCAGCCTCCACGCCTCAATCGGAGCAACATCTCTCATTCCAAACAAGAGCTCATCATACAGAAGCGAGTGCGCCTGGCGGAACTCAGACTCGACCAGCTGTGTCACTTGTTCCATGTGTAGTTTCGTCCCCATATAGTCGACCGTTTCCCCATTAAGGGACCAGCGGGCTTGGTGCTTGGTAAGACTGGTGCGGGAGGCCGCAAAGAGATATAGCCTCCATTGCAGTACATGTCCGAAAGGTGCCTCCGCCATCTGCTGAAAGTACTTCTTGCACATTTGATCCAGCAGATCGGGGATTCCGTCTTCGTCATCCTGCTTCTGGAAGCACACGAAGTCGAACAGGATGAGCTGGGCAGTCCAGGTGAGCGCCGATAGATTGCTGTTGAAGTTCCCTGGTTCGCGCCATGTGCACCGCTTTACTACCTTGTCAGCCCCTTTACTACAGGCCAGCATATAGTCAAAATTACAATCTCCATTCTAACTACTGAATTATTCTTCATAGGAATAAGTACTTGTATAAATAGAAATAATATAGGCCTATCTAATTTTGAGTATTAGATGGGGTCAATCTCGAAATATCTAATTCTTCCTTTGGCGGAGCAGAAGGTCTGCATATAACAGGACTCGAATTTCCGCAACTCTTCCGCTCGCATTGGCGTCATTCCTATCTTATGGCTTGATATATGATCCCTAATCTTGTCCGAAGATGTTGTGAATCGTGAAGGTCCTGCCGTATAAGGACAAATATTACACCGAAACCCTTTATATACTGGTAAACCTTGAATCTGGGCAACCTTTTGGTTCGGTATGCACAATTGAGAAAAGCGACAAAGCTCATACTGGCTGAACCTTTCTATCAATGTCTTGCAGGCTGCACCTGTCATCTGGTGGATAGTGTTCAAGTGGCTGTATAACGACCTGGTCCCTGGCTGAACCATCGAACCGCATGTGATGCATATTAGAATCTGGTACTGGCAGTTGTAGAGAAACCCATCGGAGAGATCGTTTGTATTTTCACCACCCAAAGCTGTCTTGACTCTCCTAGGAGCTCTTTCAGGCCTCTCAGGGCTTGAGGCTCTCTTCCACGTATGCAGTGTGACATTGAGAGACTTGCAGGGTTCCTTATCCTGAGCTTGGCAATTATCACGGTAATATTGGACATTCCAGTCCTGCCACATTGCGGAAAGCCGATAGTACATTTCGAGAAGCTCCGGTTGCAGCCGAGATGGTAGAGCCTTATCGATAGCATAAGCTGTTAACAGCATTCGAGGGTGATGGCCAGCTCCTGCCGCGAACATCCGTATCGGATCGTCCGCGCTGGTTGGGTAGTAATAGTTTCTTTTTTCCACGAGCTTGCTGATATACCGCTTCGAAATTGCCAGGGATGCTTGCCTATATAAGAAGAGGGTCCATGGTGTGACGAGATCTCGAGTCAAGTATTTGAGAATGCCCGAAGCCTGAGCCGAGCTCAAGTGCTTTTGCCTCCCGGAGGGATCTTGAAAGAGAAACTCATTACATTTGTAATGAGGCATCGTCAAGGCCGTTGACAAGAAATCAATCGTGGGCCGGATCATAGCGAGATACTTCAATAAGCTTAGACTGAGATTTGCCGGAAGATATCGAACAATGTAAAAAGAATAGTTGTTCGATGCTCTTGCCTTGTTGTAACTTATCACGATTATCATCCTTCCCCCGTAGAAAAAAACATTGCGCATAGTAAGCTCGGTATTGACGCAACGAATGCTAGTTACTTCACTGCCACGGCCTGGCAGCCCGCCTGATATCTGTAACGCAGCGAAAGCCGATTTGTTGAGATCGAGGCCAAGATTCAAGTATGCTAGACATGTGTCAGGACACCAATGAGATGCAGTTGCAAAGGGTTTGCCACGGAACTGAGACGTGCGAAGCTTGTTTATCAGCATCTCCCGTGCATCTGATAGCTTGTTCTCAGGCTTTTGTAAGAAAGACCAGCCGGCCTTTCGACAATTCAGATCATCCCTGACGACATCAACATTGAAATTCGGCTCTAAGCCCAGCATCATTTCTTCGACCTGCTCCTCGACCAGTGCTATGGCCTTATGGTAAGTTTTGCAGAAGTCGGAGAGTTTTACTTCTTTGTCATTGCCCACCACAAATGACCGGCCGTCAGGAGCCCAGGAGAGGTTACCGGGCATGCCCTCCTGCCTCACAATAGACTTGGCAAACGCCTTCAGTTCAATGAGTTCTCCGAAAGGTGTGTAGCAGCCTCGTACAAGATATCTTTGACGGATTGCTTCGAGCCGCTCTGGTTGGGAGTGGTATTGATCTCGGGATGGCCAGTGGTACGCAAGGGTAGTGTAGCTATATAGAGGAAGAGCATACTCCAAAAAGAGTGCACGTCCAACCCACATAAGTGCCGCTAGCCCGCCTGTAGAGTTGTGAGCTGGGTAATAAGACATGGACCGTCTTTGAATCCCCATAACAGCAGTATAATATATAATAACAGAAGACGACATGTCTCCAGCGGGGTCCTGATGTGTCCAGAACATCATTGAGAGCTGGAACAAAGCTTCTGATAACTCCAGCCAAGGCCTGGATGGTAAGAGGAATTCGGACTGATACTGTGAGCTATCATCTATTCCAATGCTCGCGTCTTCTTCAAAATCTGTCTCCCCATCGCTCTCATCACTGCTTGCATGACTTAATTCATCGTCCTCAACAGGTTGCCTGCGGGAGTGGCCTTGCTCACGACTCGGAAGTTGACTCGCAAGAAATAAGATGTAATGCATCATCTTTTCTTCTTTCAGTCCCAGTTTGAAATTGTAGAGCTGTTGACGCTGTCGTTCCTTGAATCCCAAAACCCGAAAGACGAAGCATATTAATCGCTTCCAGACGGAAATATATCTTTTTAAGCACAACACAGCTCGGAATGGATGTGGCCAAAAGTCATTTCTCGAATACGTATTGAGCCAGCAGCGAGATGTGTATGACGTGCGGGCCATTGTAGCCATCACACGATTGAACATGATATCAACACCCTGTAGTAAGATGCGTAGCTGAGCTTCGGCCTCAGCAGAGCTTTCGACCGAACTTTCCTTCCATTTGCCAAGCAGATAATCTTGGCCTTGGACGAAGTCGGGCTGTTGTGCTGTTGTGCTGATAACTTCGAGTGACCGATTACGGAATAGGTCAGGCCAGCGAGTATGTCGGAGCCATGGTGTCGTCTCGTTGGGGTTGATAACTCCGGCACGGCTATGGGGACTGCTCCCCATGTGTAATTCTGGCGTTTCCATCCCGTCTCGCAACTCAAGACTTAGTCTTCATTCACTGCAAGTTGCCTTTGAAGAACATTGAGGGCTATTCTCTCTATAAAGTTTGGACCTGTCCTAAAGCGCGCGTCAAAGACGCGCTGTTCGCGTGGAATTCCGTAATCAAACTTTAATTATATTACATATATTACATACGTTGCGAAGCTTTGAGCTACCACCTCAAACTCTATAAGAACCGTCCAGGGTTAGGACCAGAGCACCAATGAGATGATAAAGCGCCCCTGCCATCGCTGAAAGTGGAGTCGCGGCAGTCTCGCCAAGTAGCCCCTTTCAAGTGAAAGAGGAAAACAGGGATAACGGCCCAATCAAGACGCGTCAAAGTCCTTTTTCACTTGAATTTGGAGCTGGAATAATGATGTAGGGTTAGGTTAAAGGAGCCATGGTAAGTTGAGTAGTCGCAATAGAAGTGAGCGACCCAGGCCATTGTGTTGAAAATAAAGGCCTTGTTGTTCGAGAGAGTGCGTGTTGATGAGGTTCCAATGGAATCCAGGGACATAAGCACCGTTCTCGAGTTGAATTAGACCTGAGCCTGTTGGAAGTGTTGACATGGACCGTGACATTTCCTATGCTTGTGATGTGCGTGCCTGAGTTGCCAAACTCTATGATTTCATCATCGAGTGGTGTGTACCGGTATATCCTGCATTTCGAGCTTTCTTTTGCCCTGTGTCCTTGACTTCTTAATCTGCCACACCACTGCCTCATACACCAGCATTGTCATTGCAGAGGCTGGTATAGCCCCGATTAAGCTAGTGCCCATGCCAGAGTATAAGGCACGCCAGCCCTCTTCCCGCGAGATCATTTCAAGCGTGCTCATAACACCCCAATTTAGTCGGGGAAATCTCTCCCATATTTTCCCTGCATTGCACACCTTTTCGCTTTGTGAGCTACTCCCACGCATCAATAGGCCTCCGCCATCCCTTGCTCTTGCGTGTTCAATTGGTGATGAAAGGTATACTTTCTGCTGCGTTTGTAATCTTGTTCGAACAACTTCGTGTGGATATGTGGCTATAGTTGCACACGCTTTGCTCGCCACGCTAGCTGTGAGTACCCCTAGGATCTGGAGCCATTCCTGGCCTTCATGCCAATTCCCAAGCCCTGATCCAGTCAAGTATATCTTAAACTGCTCATATAATGGAAACTGTACAGCTAAGTGTGTCACCCCGAGCAGAGCTGGAGTTAGTCCTGAATAGAATGAAGCGGCGCCTTCTCGGAAATACATCTTCTGAGCTACGTCTATGGCAGACTTGTATTCTCTCGGAGTATTCTTCGTAGATTTACTTGACTGAGATATGAGTCTGGTTTTGATAACCAATAATGGATTCGTGAATAATATAGAAAAAGTACCTCCAGTAACTGCAGATATGCTTGAGCATACCCACGTCTATTGTTGGCCGTTTGGCAGAGGTTAGTACTACCCGCCATATTTTTGATAGAATGGATAATAAAGGTGACTTACTGAATACTTTCTTAAGCGAATCATTAATCTTATGATATACTGTGAAGTATATGGCCCCCCTAGGAATATTTGCTAGCATGGTCGGTCCGAGTCCTTGGTACATGCCAATGAATCCGCCTTCATGCCATATTGCTCGGCCAGTGCCTATGAGACCTCTCTCTTGGAATGAACGTCGTTTTCTGACAGAGTCAAGCGTCCACAGTTGGAGTCCACCTCTTCCTTGTAGTTTGATTTTCATAACGTCCAGAGGACTTGTTACAATGCTAGAGGCTATCGCACTGGTGGCTCCGGCAAGACTTCGAATCGAGTTATCGGAGACACGGACTGTCAGGTGTTCCAGGTGGGAAAGACGGGGAGCTGGTTCATGTGGACGTTTATCGTGCTCATGAATACCGGTACGTCCCTTTTCGGCGCCCTGCGAACTGCCAGAGGATGGCTCGTGGCGCTTGGAAGGCATTATGGCTTGTGAGAGTGAACACAATGTGAAGTCGTGGTGCAGATGGTCATTTAGTTCGCATCATATCATTTCCAAAGCAACAAAATATGTAACTATACCTATCCCTTACGGAGGCAAGGACTTCCAACTGTGTAGTGCCGGTTTGTAGCCTATTCACTATTGTGAAGTGATTTCTCCTTGGTTTCGATTATGAGCGGAACAGCTGATAAAACCCATGTCCTGCCATTAATCAGTTCAATATGAAGTGGAGACGTATCTATCGTACGTTATTAACTAAGCGTCACAAAGTACATGGCTTATGATAATTTTCGCTCGGCCGGTGCGTACTAAAGAACCAGGTTCCAGGTGATGCTGACCTCGTATGTTGCCACCAGTGACGTAGTTTTGCAATTGAGGAGGAGCGGGATGCAACCCTCTGAAGTCAGGTTGCAATCGATCGCTCCAGACCATAAGAATATGCACTACTATCCTTCCATGCTTACTCTCCCTGACATATTTATTATGTAAGTCTCCACGCTACCCTCTGGGACAACTATGGCGACACCCCCCCTTTCCTTTGAGATGTCAGGCGATAAGACTTTTCTTCCGCTAGCGTTAGTGCTGGCTTGCCACAAAATACAGGGTCCTCGAGATATTCGCTTCTAAAGCCAAGCGTGCATCTCCTCTGCTATTCCACTTTTAACTTCTAATTATCACCAACTTCGATCTACCGCTGCTATAACCAATCTAAAAGGGGTCATATCGATAAAATGGACGACCCGTTATGGACATGGCCAGCCTGGAAATTCGACATGAAACAAGAGGATTTGTTCACCAAGCTGCACGACCAGTACAATACTTACACGATCCCCATCCAAGATGCTGAAGCTTTTTATTGTGACATAGCCGAAATATCCTACGAAGCGCAGTCGACAGCCGAATTTCACCATTTAGCCAACCATCGCAGACAACGACGTCTCTCCGAATTAAATAAATCTCTTGAATCCGCAAGTCTTGAAATCATTGGAAACCCAAAGCTCATCAAAATGCCTCGGTGGGAACATGCAGTCCAGCTCTTCCAAACAAACTCTTTGGACTCCCTCGTCCGATACTTCGCTTCTTACCTCCCCACCGACCACATTTGGCATCCGTCATGCCAAGATTCAGCCCTTGCCGCCACTCACGCTTTTTCCACTTCTCCTTTACTGAAAAGACGGTGCAAGCGCAGCAAAACGAATGAGGCGGTCGGCTCGGGGAAACAGACCGTGTTGTCGTCGTCGATGGAGCTTGGCCGCCTTCCAGCGAAAGACCAACTTCTGGCGCCCGACAAAGCCTTGGAATCTACTTGCCCTGCTGCATTTTCCTCATTTTCAGAAAGGGCCATTAAGCATACTCGACCCCATGAACACAGCTCCTACATCAGCCATGGGGTAGCCGTGTTGACTTCTGGTGATGGCATGTTGGCTATGTCAGACTTCGATACATTTACAAGAGCTTAGTGCAGGATTAAAAATACACTCAACGAGACAGTGCGACTTAACAAGACATTATCTACCAAAATATCTCTCAAGCAGGCTGACCTTGCAAGCAAGCATTCGGGAGGTCAGAGAATGCGTTGTGTTGATTCACAAGTGAGCGCATTCCCTGAGACATTGACATCTTCACCCCCAGATTTATCACTTCTAGTGTCTTTACAGATTCCGGTCGCATCACATGGCATTAGTCAAGTTTCCGCTGGCGTTACCGTGGGATTGAAGCGGAAACGTTAAGCGACAAAAGTCTCAAGGGAGCATTTTAGTCTTCGTACAATCATATTATACCTTAAAGAATCACATAATCTCGTTAAATAACGTTTATTATTATTGGAAGATCTTGGAATCCCTCTTTCCTTTAGGATTCAGGCTATCAGTCTAAAAATCTTAGGTTCAAGAGTTTAAAGTCCAGGACGAACTCATCTATGGATATAAACTCAAGAACTCTCATCTAAGGAATTCATAAAAGCTAAATAGATATAACGTTCTCCACCCCCAAGTGCAACAAAAATCCCTCAAACTCTCAACTTGTCATCCAATTTACTATTTGTTAACTACCAACGATGCCACAATCTGGTAACGAGGCAAATATTCTGCTTGCTCTTTAAGCCCTTCAAGGTAACCCTAAATTAGGTCTCCGACGTGCCGCAAGTATCTACCAGGTCCGTTATTGGACCTTGTATCGCAGACAAAAGGGCATTCTTTCTCGGCGTGATACCATCCCTAATTCACGTAAACTATCTGAGCTAAAGGGACACATAATTGTTCAGTATATGCTCGACCTAGATTAGCGAGGGTTTCCTCCACGACTGTGTAGTGTGGAAGAAATGGCCAACCAGCTGCTTGCTGACCGTGACGCGCCACCGGTGGGAAGAAACTGGGCTTCCAAGTTTGTGAAGCGGCACACGGAGCTCAAGGCGCATCTTTGTCACGAGTACGACTATCGTAGAGCTTAATGCGAGGATCCGACCATTATTCGTAATTGGTTCAGGCTCGTGGAGAACACAATCGCCAAGTATGGTATCACCCTTGCTGATATCTACAACTTTAATGAGACTGGCTTCATGATGGAAATGATCGCAAGTGGAATGGTTGTGACAGGCGTAGACAAGCATGGAGGCCGAAATTAGTGCAGTCTGGAAGTCGAGAATGGGTAGCGGTTATTCAGGCGATCAATGCGGAAGGCCAAGAAATCCCGCCGTTCATCATAGGTGCGGGCCAGTATCACTTCGCCAACTGGTACCGAGAAAGCAACCTCCCGGGCAACTAAGCTATTGCGACGAGCGAAAATGGCTGGACAGATAATGAGACGGGCCTCGAGTGGCTAAAACACTTTAACCGGTGTACAACCAAGGGATAAAAAATCGCTATCGTCTTCTGCTCGACGGGCACGAGAATCACCACTCGGTCGACTTCGAGAGATATTGCAAGGCAAATAAAATCATCACGCTTTGTATGCCACCTCATTCGTCTCACCTGCTTCAGCCTCTTGACGTCGGGTGCTTTTCCGTGCTTAAGCAGGCGTATGGTCGAGAAATCGAGCCTCTGATCCGATGCTCTATAACCCACGTTTCCAAGACCAAGTTCTTTCCAGCCTTTTATGCCGCCTTTCAAGCAACTATGACAGAAAATAATATCAAGGAAGGCTTTAGAGGAGCCGGGATTGTTCCTCTTGACCCAGAATATGTAGTCTCAAAGCTTGACGTGTAGCTACGGACCCTAACGCCTGTAGAGGAGGGGGCTAACCACCCTACACCTGGGGTTTCAAAGACCCCAAAGACCGTGCTTGAGGCTCAACCCCAGTCAGAATACCTTGAAAGACGGATCAGAAGGCAAAAAGAACCTGACTACAGAAAGGAAGGGCAATGACAGTAAAGGAAGGAAAGCGAGCAATTGATCAGATAGATGGTGATACGCAGGTAGTGGCCGAATGGTCGGGAGGTGGTGGCCAGGAAGGGTCGGCACGAGCGAAGGAAAGGCGTTGCGGAACATGCGGCAAGACCGGTCATAATGCAAGAAGATGTCAGATAGTTGTTGCAGTGTCTGAAGGAGAACACAGCGATTAGTTTTAATTGATTCAGCGGTTTGCTGTGTTTTTATGGTGTTTTTGATTTTTAAAGGCTGTAATTTTTGTCACGCATGCTTGTTTGTCACGCAAGCTTATCATATACGTTACACCTCAACCTGTTCCCTTTTCCAATCACTCACTTACCCATAGTACCAAATTGTTATCATGGACCAACCAAAAACCCCCGAGCTCAATACAGAGAAGACCAAGCATCTTCTCAATCGATATGGAATAGTTCCTAGCAGAGGGAAGCTTCATCATCACCAGTTAGAAGTTAGTAGATATATTCTGTCTATAACCAGTAAGAATCAAGCTGACTCAATATTCAATGGAAGTGGATGAAGTATTTCGATTTGGGTGATTTTTCCTCTCATGCAAGCTCAGAGGTCTTCTGATATCGGGACTGTCGCAATTGGTAGCGAATACCCCATTCGACGGGATATATCTACCCCTACATGTTCAGTACCAGGCTCTAGCAAACTCGATGAAAGTACCGATCAGTATTTATTAGCTGAGGAGACGGCTGGCGAGCTGAAGCTTACTGCCCAAAGTCACCTTCAACAAAAGACGGAAGCCCAGCGAGAGAACAAGGGTCGTGAAACAAAGCAGGAGCATAACGTCTAGATGTGGGTCGTCAAGACTTAGATAGCCGACCCGTCTGGTTAGGAAATACTTGATAGCATCAGAGGATGCCCATCTGTTACCGGAGAGGGTTTAATATGCCGAGAACCCTAAGGCACTTTCATCGCTATAAGAAATTTACAACTTGCACATAGTCATGATGTTTACAAGCGACGTAGCTGCTATATGTTGCGAATATCCTAGCTTTGGCTTTGTTTCCAAGCTCCAGCTCAGTGACTCGTTCTTCCGAGAGATAATTATATTCATTACCGATTGAGGACTATCAAAGGGGCACTCAAATAGAATCACCGAGACAAGGTTGAGGGAGCTGTACTACCACTCGTACAATAGATGCTCGCATCTCCGGCGTAGAATCACTACTAGATTAAGTTCTGTTACGTTGTATTACCTAATGCCCTCTGTTTCACAACAATGGGAGCTATTTGTCGATGATTTATGTAGTTCTGCACGCACTGCGGCGCAGCTGCCCGAATGCATAACAGAGACATCTTGCCAATGGCGCCGGGTACTCGAATTAGAAATTTAAGAAATGCTTAAAGTTGAAATAAAACTTACACTGCTTCTTAGACACCTGGTCTAACACACGTCAGAACTTACTTGGGGTTTGAGATATGAACAGTGGCAAATAAATGGTCAAGCTCCTACCCGCTTCCAAGTATACCCCGAGAGATGGCTTAGCTTAAACCCCCAGATTGCTTTTCGTAATTTACGTATGCAATACGGATCTACTTGTATCGCAGCCTCGGATAATTCTTTATCGTGATGAGACGCCGTGGTCAGGATCAAGCCAGAATAGTTAGATAATGCTACTGCGTCCTCGGCAAACTCATCATTTCTTTCACATGCTAGGTTTAGCACGTGCCTAAACAAGGCATATGTAAGTGGGGTAACGTCAAGTGCAAGGCCCAACAAATCGTCTTGACTGAATTCAACAAAAAATGATGCTCTGACGCTAAAAGCTTATCAAGATACGGATGTTTTTTTTTATAGCATAAGTATCACCATTCTACACTCCATAGAAACAATTACTGCCTAAGCTCGAACACTAAAACATACATTTTCCCTGTGACACCGCCTAACGATATATCTCCGCTACTATGGCGGGAACATTGCTATGGGACTACGTCTTCATTCGCGCATCCATATTTCTCTTACACCTTATCGCACCACTCAGCGTTGCTTATTCATTAGTTAGCCTGCTAGCCCGCCTTCCATTTCAGCTCCCACAAGTACTACAGGCTTGGCTCACTCTAGAGGCTCTTTTCTATTTGGCTGTCTACCTACCGCTGAACAAATATCTCCAGGAGGCCGCAAAACACCCCGTCCCCCTCTGCCGCACCGATCGCCGGAAGTTGTTCCTAAAATGCCACAAGAATATTCCCGACCCGGCTCAGTACCTAAGAAAATGGTTCCGGAATGCGCCAGTTTCCGAGATTAAGCGCGATAACGTCAAGGACTTCTTCCGGTGGGCGTTCTTGAACACGGGAGACCATGACTTGGCCTATGACGAGGAATTAGAAGAGTATACCCAAGAGTTAGAGAAGCTGCTGGGCAAGAAGCTAGAGCCTGGCCGCGGAAATGCCAAATGCCTCCGGCTGACTCTCGACAAAGTAGAGATGTTGCATCGGAGCTTAACATGGTATATAGTAAGTTCCCCACAGGTCTACGCGCCTAAGTGCTGGCTCATGGGCACTAGGTTGCTAATTCTGTTCGTACTTCTTTCTAGTGCGTGTTTGTTGTCGACACCATAGCGTCTATCTCTTTACGATACCACTCGTTCAACTTTCATCGCACGTCGTTTCGGCAGTTTCTCGCCACCTTTCCCCTACGCCCTTTCACTCTGTTTGCAACCTGCACCTCTCTTGCGAACAGCCTTACTTACTGGCACCGTCCACATACGTCCAAGACAAGGCCGCCTATTTTATTCATTCACGGCATCGGCGTGGGGCTTTACCCATACATAAACTTCTTAGCCGACATCAATGCCTATGTTGCCGGAAATTCTTCAGATGGGCAGGTTGGCATCATCGCTATAGAAATCATGTCGGTAAGCTCTAGGATAACATACGAGGCAATGTTGAAAGACGAAATGTGCGATGAGATTCGGCGCATATTGACCGCACATGGGTGGGAAAAGTGTGTCTTGGTATCACATTCGTAAGTACCACTCCTGAAGTGACTCCATTCCCTTACCCATTGACATTGACGGTGGAAAGATACGGAAGCGTGGTTGCCGCGCAACTCCTTCGTAGCCCGGAGATCTCGCAGCATATTGGCCCCGCATTGTTTATTGACCCCGTGTCTTTTCTACTTCACCTACCTGACGTGGCCTATAATTTTGTATGCCAGCTCTGTCCCCAAATAGACTGATGACATCCGGGCCAGTGGAGGAATTCACATTAAGTTCCGATGCCAGCAGATACGTGAACAGGAAGAAGAACAAGAATCCGAGAATGATGCCAAGGTTGCGCCATAAGTGGGAGTAGCTATAGTCGTAGCTCGTCTCGAACCAGGCGTCCCCATTCACAAAAGTCTCCCCGGCCACAGACCCAGGGACCGGGCAAATGAACGTGTCGCCTGTCAGGTTCGGGTAAGGAGGCACCAAATTAGAACAAGGATAGTTAGACCCATGTGCTTGGTTAACGAGCAATGCCTCGAAGGCATAAGATAGTGGGTTGATATACGAGATCCATTTGAACCAGGGATGCATATATGGGCCAGGGAGGACAAAGCCGGTGTATGTGACCAGTGCAAGAACTAGGAAGCCAGAAATTGCCATGGCCTGGGGGAGGGTCCCAGTTGCTGCGGCGATGGTGCGGAACACCATAGACATTGCCAGAGTCGCCACAAAGACGAAAAGGAAGAAAATAAAGAACTTAGAAGCCGTCGTCGCGAGACCAGATAGGAAGTACAGGATGATGTTGAAACATGTCCCAACCACGAGTTTGACAGGAATGTCAACGAGAACGCTCGCAAGCGCCTCTGCCGACGGGCGGTAGAAGCCATACAACGCTTGCTTGCGGACAACTGAACGTCCCTTGTATAGGTTGTAAGTGTCTGTTATGGACATCAGGACATTAAGAAGTACTGAGAAGAAGAGAACAGATCCGTAGGAAAAGAAGGCGTCAGAAGTTTCTGGAGTGCCGTAGAAGACTGATCCCACCACAAGTGCAATAACGATTTCTCCAATCAGCGTCGTAAGGGTCGAGGCTTTGTCATTCCAAAGCTGCTGGGTCGCTCTTCTAGCGCAAAGCGCGGTCTGCATTAGAAACGACACTGTCTGTGTAGCTCTGCGCAACATCCCCTTCGCCTTGATCTTATGGCGGGTCGACTCGAATTCTCTCTGGGTCGCCTCCCATTTTAAGCAGAAATCCTTTTGATATTGCTCAATCTCTTCCAGAATAGAAGCATACTCTGGCGATCCACGCCAATATCCTTCGAATTCTTCAGGCGTTCTTGGCACAAGATTTTCGTGCCCTTCCTTCGCTATTCTCTGCGCTGGGTTGGTGATTGCAGTCAGGAAATCTCCTGATGTTTGCCTTGCATGACGTTGCCAGCCCATCCGTTCAAAGTACTGTGAGGCTGATGCAGCATGGCCGAAGAAGATTCACCGCCCTTCGTACAGTACTAAGATCTTGTCAAAGAGATCTACTATGGCTTGGGAAGATTGGTATATCGCGGCCGCGTTTGCAGATTGGGTTACTTTGTGGGCGTTAGTATTTTAGTTTTCCTTCTGACTATGTGAAGGGGCAATAGGTCTCACAGTCGGAAAGCGTGCGTAGCCGACAAACAAAATGTAGGGCGGACTCAGCATTAAGGCCGCGGGTAGAATTATCCCATGCGGATATAGCAGCTTCAGCGAGAGCAGTCTCAGCAATCGAGACCCTCTTCCATTCACCACCTGAGACGCCTCGTACATAATCGTTTCCTACAATTGTGTTGCGAGTGTGCGACAGGCCAAATACTGATAGCATGACTTCCACCACATGCTTCATCCGATCTTTTCGGGTTATATGTGGAAGACGAGCCCGTGGCGTGCGCATGGCTGTGGCGAACTCTAGCGTCTGTCCAACTGTCAGGTACGGGAGGTGTTCGTCTACTTCCTGATTGTAGATGAGTTCGCCTTTAAAGTGTCGAGCCATGATTCTGTGAGGGATGCCTAGGTTTCTCTGGTTAGTGCTCCTGCGCCCCTGGTTTTTGTCTTTGACGCACCTGTATAATGTAGAACTGATGCTGAGTCAAGCTCCAAGCTACGCATTTCACCTGTGATGGTTTTCAGGAAGGTTGTGCAGCCGCTTCCAGGGCGCCCTAGCACAAGAAGGAGCTCTCCCTTTTGCACGACCCCATCAAGATCCTGTAGAATAGTTTTGCTGTGTTTTGGTCGAAACCAGGCCCTGGAATTAATTAGCGAGGTTAGCAGCGTCCAGACAGTGTCTTGCTGCTCGACGGCCGGGCCGCTACCGTGGACGGTCAACTTCCTGAAGGCAAAGCCGGAACGTGGTGGCGTTGGAAGACCTAGTTGGTTCCTCAAGTTGACAAGTATGTGGGACCATCTCTCGAAATCGAAAGATGGACTAGATGGATCTACGGTTTGGTCGAAGATGCCCAGTTTCAACAAGACGGCGTCCTGGGGTCTCCCGACGCCCTGAATTGGCTGTGTTTCGGAAATTGCATCAACAGTGTCGATAACTCTAGGACGAAGACTCTTTGCAGGATCTCGGAAAGTCGATGTACAATGGGAGCCCGCCTGACCAAGCTCACTCATGTTCTCATCCTCGCAATGTTTTACGGCAGAGGACGAAGGGTTTCGAGACTGGTCCATGTTGGCTTAGGTTTTTCACTGTACCACTATGAGTGGGTGAATATCGTCAGTGTAGTTGTGTGAGAGACGCTTGAGCACCCTGAAAAAAACCTGCGCAGAATTTCCGGTAATCTTTTGGTTCAGGGACAGGAGGTGAATCAATTGGAATCATTGGCGTGTCAAGAACTGGCTGGGGGGAATCTACTGCAAGTAGTGAGAATTTCATGCCTTTAATGTATTAAGTATTTGGCAATACTCCAACTAAGCATACATATCTTCAACACACCTTGAGACTGGGGGTTGGGGTAGCTCCCACCCCCCTCCCCCCGAAAGGAAGGCCATTTTTCCTTCACTAGGACACATGGAGAGCTGTCAGTCTAAGGTGCAGCTTTCGCTCGACGATAACCCCAAGCAGGCCACAGGAAGGAAGCAACACTATTGTTTGCCAGCTTTAGTAACAACATGGCTTGGTATATTCCTGACGACCGTGACTCATGATGATGATGTGTTCCTTCATCGCGGTCAGCCCAAACAGGGCTCCATGAAGCGTGCGTAAAAGCTAGCGATATTAAAGTAAGATCCAATTCAATGTATACTGACCATTTCCGCAGTCTAGACTCCCTAGTGCCGTCGGGTTCACTGAAGCTGCTGTACCCAGCCACCTCACTGTGATACGTGCCCAGCCCCATCCCCGTCGGTCCCCTAAGTAGTCTCATTTAGAATGAGTTGCGCGTTTTATCCCGGTATCCTAACACAGGTCACTCGAAATATCAGAATGGATAAGGCCATATCTGTTGTCATCCCTCAGTGTCGCCATTATTTGCCGGTCAGGAGGGCTCGACAGACTGCTACGCACATGCAAATCGGCAAGCTGATACGACAACCTCGCCATCTATTTAAAGTTATTTACAGATTGTGGATGTGAGCGCTGCTTGAGCGTTCTGAGGACACCCCCGTTACGGTGCACGGCCTCCATATCAACGCCTCTTTCCAAGCAACTTTCATCGCCGATACGCGTAGCGCGAACCTTGTAGCAGCCACATCGTAAGTATGGTGCATTATCCGTGTAGCCCGGCAGCCCTACAAGAAACATTGTTAGCGTGAGCCTCAATGCTGCACGCTACACACTACTTGGTGGTGCCGTCCGCTCGCGCTAGGTACGATTTCCAGACTCAGCTGTCCACTTTCTCAAACTACAAAGTCTAATTTCAGACCGCGATCTGACTCCGCATCTGACTCAGGTTGAAGATAAGTTTTTTTAAGGGTTTTTTTTTTTTTTCTCTGGGAGGAGGGGTAATTTTTTTTAAACCAAGAAAATTCACAACTCTTAATCGCACTCCCCCGCTTGTCGAAACCCATGGTTCCGTAGTATGAAACTCTCCTCGCCTTCTTCATTATCCTCGTCAAAAAAAAGTATGCTCAATCAACCCAGCATTTAGTGAAACACTGTGATAAGTTGAGTTGTCGTTATAAAGCCCATATTTACATTGTAATTTGCGGGGGGAAAACCTGACACTCTGACTAACTATCATTTTGCAACGGATCAATCATTCTCCACTTTAATTGCTGGGATTATTCGCATACCCGAGGCTTTGCATACGCCATGGACGGAACCTACGCAAATTCAACGAAGGCAAACGGGTCCGATTCCGGGCTATCGATTTCGTCCATGCTGGGCGTGATTGCTGCGGTCGTACTGGCCGTGGTGGCCCTAATGGCCCTTGGCCCGTCAGTGTTTTCTCGCCCCTAGCTGCCTGTGCCTCTACACTGACGATCAAGATGCATATTAAATCGGAGAAGACAACACCCAGCAGCACAGGTGGATATTGAGAGTCGGGAAGACGCCCCAAACGGTACAATTGGTCTCCAAACTCTCGACTCCACAAGTCCAACCCAAAACTACAAATTTCCCCAGGCGTCCAAATCGCGGTCATCCTTGGCTTCGCACACATCCAATTCGTTAGAACTCTGGTACGTTCTTGATTTTTTCTTTTTTACTTTTAACTGCCAACTACTTAAATTATTTAGTGCGATATGTCTCGAAATCTTTGAGGGTTTGGATACCGTTCGACGATTGAAATGCGAACATGTCTATCACAGACAATGCATTGACACTTGGTTTCAACGGCAGCATTTCAATTGTCCATTGTGTAAGTCAGTATATGTGACACGACCGGAACGGAGCCTGGAAGTTCAACGAGCTGGAGTTAACGGGAGGCGTGACTCTGAGGTTGCGGGTCCCCAGCTCCAACATGCTGAGAGGCTATTCAGGCCAGTTCATGTACTGGTGCCAGTTTGAATTTGGACCTATCCTATATACGATACAGCCGTATGGCATTTTGTATGACCTTCTGGGCCTTACCGCGTGAAATATATCACTTATGGCTGATATTGGTATTTGGTCGTAGAAAAAGTGGCAAATATCCATGCATAACGTGCATGATAAGCGAATGTCACACCTTAAACCGCGATTTTCGAAAAATTCATAACGTACTTTACAAGCCAACGGATCAAAAATCTCTCAATTTCCCTCTTCACTTGATCATCTATTATTCAACCATAAAACGGGCTGCAATCAAATGAAGAGGCAAATATCATTATTGCTCTTCGTGCCTTTCTAAACAACCGATATTAAGCCTGGGGCGTGCAGTGAAGATCTACAAAGTCCCATGGTACATTCTGGCGCCAATATAATATTGGAAAATCCGAGGACCTCCCTTCCCTTCAGGATTTAGACTGAAAGTCTAAAAGTCCTAGATTTACAGTTAAAAGTCCTAGACGAAACCATCTAGAGATATAAACCCGAGAAGGACTCCCATCTAAATAATCAACAATAAAGTTTAATAAATACATATGTTTTACTCAGCACTGCTGCGCAATATAAACAACACATAACGGTATTGCTTTCTAGCGTGATGCTATACCTAAACAACGCAGGCTATCTGATCTAGAAGAATAGACTCTTATTGAGTATGTCCCTAACCTACATTCGCGAGGATTTCCCCCGCGACTTAGCTATGTAGAAGAAATGGCTAACCCACTGCTCGCCGACTGCGACACGTCACGCGTCGGCAAGCGCTGGGCTTCTAACTTTGTCAAGCGCGTTATTTTCGCAGACACGACTACAAAAGAGCCAAATGCGAAAATTGAGAGGTCGTTTGGGGCTGGTTTGCGCTCGTAAAGAATAAAATTACCAAATACGACATTTATTATGGGTATTGTTTCAACAGGCATAGTCGTTACAAGCCCAGAAAGGGGCTCCAGCGACAAATTGGCTAGCCTGGAAACTAAGAATGGGTTACGGTGATCCAAGGCGTCAATTCTAGGGTTATTGCCTGCCGTCGTTTATCGTTGTCCTGGGCAAAAGTCATTTCTCGACTTGGTAGTTATCAAGATAGCCCGCTTCCGCAAGACTGGGTCATTGCTACGACCGATAACGGCTGGACGACAAACGAAATTAGCCTAGAATGATAAAACATTTAGACAAGCACTTCAAATCGCGAACTAGGGGCGATTACCACCACCTGTCCTAGATAGTCAGAAAGGTCACCACTGGGCTGAGTTCAAGGTGACTGCAAGGAGAACAAGATCGTTGATTAGATAGTCTACCATAAGTTTTTTATATAAGTTGGTTTATTTTAGGACTTATATATAAGCTATTAAAATCCTAGCCATTTTAAGCTTAATTTCGATTTTTAAGAATTATTTAAAAAATAGCTTTTAAGGTGAAAAGTGATTTAATCCACTCGCTTGTCTGATCCACTTGCTTATCGTGTATGTTATCGAAGATATACCAATCCTATCAGCAGGGATTTACCTTTGCTTGTTTGTATATAAGTTGACGCCTGTATTCATCCCATCCATCGTGCCATGATCGTTGATTTAACGTCTTTCTCAACCCATCCCACCTAGAACTTCTTCTTGGAAGCATTTCCTCAATAGCCATACCCCGGTGGCTTGACATGGAAGTGGGTTGCTCCAAGAACTTCCAGCTCTGCTCGCCGGAGAGGTGGCGAGACAACGTGTTTCGTCACTGCTGTTGGTGTGATTTGGGATTTTGAGTTATATAATCATCTCACTATATGGGATGTAAATCGTATGGTTGTGATGCAAATGTTTGATTGCATTGACCTGGGAAGATGCGGGTGCTCCCATAAAAACCGTCGGATTCGGCGACGTGAAGGCGATCGAGTCAGCTAACTGTACTTTAACCTTCAATATTTCACGCCTCAGTCCGATAATAAAGATAAAAGTGGGTTGATCTTGCTTATTCGGTGCTTGTAGTATATTAATATTCTCGGCAGTAGCCATTTCACCCATTTGTCGAGTGGGTGGTGACCCTCGCACCAAACTAAGAGGATCAGCGTGACTTAGCTACATGTCGGAGCTGCACTGGAAACTTTCGATGGGAAACGAGCACCTTGCCAAGGCTTGACATATTCGTGCAGGGTGCTGAAGATTTGGCATCTGATAACGATGCCTTTACTGTTTCAACGGGGACGGGTAGGACCCCGCGCCAGGTAATTAGGTTTTACACTTATTAGTGCCATCCCTCATAGTACGCTTTGAAGTTTGATGTTGCATGAAGTAACGTAGATGGCTTCGCCCAGCACCTCACTCCGAGGTTTCTTACCTACCGTCGGGTGAAATAAACTCAAGCCAAGATGTGGCTGGCTAGCGGCTAGCGGCCAGTGGCTGAACATCATAATAATGGTTCTTTCAAAAGGTTGATAATCTAGGACTAGTCTAGACCTGTATTGTGAGAACCAAGGGCCTACTGAAGCCTCAGCACGCTCCAGGGGATACTAGGTCATTGCTGTGAAAACACCATCAACCAATCTTGGATCTGCCCTCAGAGCTAGTTCTATTTAGGTTGTCAGTCTTTCAGATAGAGGGCTATTGCCATTAGTGGTCGACTTACCAAATACAAAGACGACAACAGCTTGATTTCCTCGCCCACCCAAGACTTTGACGGTAAAAGCGTCTATCGCACAAGAGCGGTTGAATTTGTTTGGTCCGACATAGGATACGTTCCACAGAAACGTCACCCTGTTGTTCACCTCAAATCCAACAACTTGGTATGTAATAGAGTCCTGAACCTCCCCCGACCTATGTGGCTCGACTTGCAGCGCAACATACCATTCTCCCCTGCCAATATCATCTGCGGCGGCCGTGAATTAGGTGTGTACATCCAATGGCCATGGTCGAGACTCGGGGATTGGGGTTCGAGGTTGAGTTCCTCATTAGTATGATTCAGAATTATGACCACCAGGGAGCTGTTGGTCATATTGCTGTTAATTGGGAGCACAAACCGACTGGTGGTTAAGCCTGATGAGAGAACGGCATATGGTTAATAGTGAACAAAAGTGATGAAACTAAGTGTGTAAATGATTTAGTTCAGCGGATGTTCAAAAGCATTTTGGCCTAATATGGGTTCAGTGCTACGCTTGAGAATGTCTAGGTTGGCATTGGCAGCTTGCAACATAGATGTGGGTACTACGGCTTACCCATCTTTGATGCAGCGCTGCCCTCAAATCAAACAAATCAAATCCGTGGTCATATTTGATTTATTTGACACTTTTTGGAACTGGATTTGTTGTTTGAGATATTTGATCAAACATTTCAAATGTTCCAAATCTCAGCGCCGTGGTTCTCCAATGTTATTCCCGGCCTCCCAGTGGGGCTGTTTGTTGCGACCCTAGACCTTGAGCACGCGAACCTCATCTCTTCAGCCAATCGCTACTTGCCACCAAAGACCAAGCCAAACCCTACCAGCCGGAATACATCCAACCTTCACCAAAAGATCATCTCCTAGGCACCATGCATGATATCAAGTGCAGGCTGTGCTTATTAGCAATTTCATAGACCGCAACTGGAAAACGGTCAAAAAAGCCTCTTAACCATGATAGGTTTTCTGGTACATTTACTTGCCGGTCGGCAAACGCGGCACCACTACACCTTGCAATTCTGTCGACACAAATTCCCAGAATGGGCTACCCTAGTTTTTTAGACAATGATCGTTCTGGTTCTTCACCTCTCCTAATCGCGCTTGACGGCTAAGGGTGAGCAAAACCAGGCCGGTGGAGAAGGGATTAGTTGGCCGTCTGTCTCCATTGGATTAAGCATTATTGATTGAGGACGACTACGCGCTGTGACAAATAAACATCAACAATGATGCGATGCTTGGTGTTGTGGGGCTTACAGGGCGTTAGAGCACTGATATGTGAGCTTGTATGATGACTCTGATTGGCCTGGTCTAAGTACCAGATCCTTGGCACATTCTAAGTACCGGGTAGGTTGTGAAGAATGACGCCCATGAGCCTGGCCAACTATGTTCCCCGGCATCATATCCTATAACAAATATATCAAATGTTATTTCAAATCCAGGATTGGGATTTGTTTGTTTGAAATAAGATTTCGAGATATTTGATTGATTTGTTTGGCAATTTGATTGATTGCATTTGATTTGCGGGCAGCGCTGCTTTGATGACACCACTACATCTGAACAGATGTCAGTCTCCCGAAGAATCTTGCGCGTTTGACACCGAGCCATCAGCCAGGCCCATAAAGATGGTTTCATTCTTGCAAGATTTCTCGACTCTTACGATCTTACTTCTCCAAAGGTCTCCACCAAAACTATCATCATGGATTTCCTCCGTCATGGAAGTCGACACACCGAGACAGGGCGGCGATATCGCCACCCCTCCACCCCGATAATAGAGACAAGTCAGAGCATCATCATTCTCATGGCAAGCCACTATATGACCCCGTGAGGGGTAGGCACCAACCGCCAAGAGGGTGCCAACACATTAGTGGTTGCTTGAGTTCGGAGGGCTTAATTAGTTAGGCACATTTACAAACCATATCGTCTCACCATCAACGTCAGACGAGCTGCCATAAGGCTGTGCTGACTCTAAGGGCGCGCCGCAAGTGCGAACAGGCCATGGGAAAAGGTATCGGTACGGGAGCGGAAGTGGCATTTCGAACGATCATTGTTGCCAGTGCGGCGACAGCACCAGCAACCATCGGGTTTCTGCTGGGTGCTGATCCAAAGAAACACCCTCTGGCGCGGATTGCGGTTTCGATGATTGAAGGACTTGTTACCAATGGCATTACGAATGGCGAAAAAGGGTCAGGAATAGCACACCCACCGCAGCATTTTTATTATTCTTGTTTTTTTAATAACATTACCACTATCATTGCAATTGCAAGACCAGGGTTGAGAGGACGATGGTCCTGTTCTGGGTGTGTACAGTTCATAGGGGGAAGCTGTGAGACACTACTCGCTAACCGTGTAGCAATGGTGGCGCTCTTAGCGGCATCAGCCTTCTGTCATGGGCGCAGAAACAGGCTTTTCCTTTTTTTGTCTCGTCATTGAACCTCGCGACTCTTTATGGCGTACCTATCCGACTATACGGGCACCAATTAGGAAGCGAAAGGCTAAGAGACAGAGGGTCCAGAACAAACCTTACTAGATCCCTGTCTGAAGTGAATGCACCGTTTCCCGTAATAGGTTACGAATACGTGGTTGAGGGTCAAAGACCAGACTTGCTTCACAATCGGAAGATGCCGAATAGCGACGACAGAGGCAAAAAGTAGTCTGGCCGGAGAGAAGGTGATATTGCGCAGAGACAAAATCAAGCCAACTCTCTGCCACAACTGTCCGAGTCTCCATCCACCGGGCGGCGAGAGCGTACAATGTGCGAATCGTAATAGCATCATGCCCGTCCGATCCGCCAAGTTGACTGCCACCTCCCTCGCCCCCATGCCCGTAGCCTCTGGGAGCGGCGTCAACTGCTTCATCCTCCTCGCCGAACATGATGTTTTTCTATCAGGGTTTGACCACGATTGTGAAGGCCATCGCGAGGGCCAGAGTGGTACCGCATTGCTGCGAGGTATCCTCCAGTTGTCTGTCAGCAAGAACATCAAGATCAAGGCTGTGCAGCTTAAGTTGTTGGGTCGCGCCCGCACGGAATGGCTACAGAAAATGAACTCGGGTTATTACGAAGAGGAGATCCTACAAACACAGCTATTGACATTTTTTAATGCCATAAACAATGAGTGTAAGTACGATTATGGGAACCAGTGCAAATTCCGATTGAAGAGCACATCGCCCGACGACAATGATCTTATGGATGAACTAAACCGATCGAAGTCATTATCGCCGCACTACCACAACAACGATAGCACCAAAGAACTAAAGCGATTATCTCCTGAAAGTGCTCAAGTGCGAAGCCTCAACAAGGACCACCCGATTGCAACAGCAACGCAAGTAAAACGGTACAAGGTTTTCTATCCAGGCACATACGACTACTTTTTCGAGCTTCCGGTCGATCACCGCCAACTTGAGACCACAAAGGTACAATATGGCTTTGTGAAGTGGGAGCTGCATGCGGCTGTCGATCGTGCTGGCATATTCAACCCTAACCTGCACGGCGTGAAGGAGGTTTCGATTGTGCGAGTGCCCGACCCATTGTCTCTGGAGATGACGGAGTCTATGTTAATTAGCCGGCAATGGCAAGATCAGCTATATTACAATATAATCATCTCCGGGAAGGGCTTCCCCATCGGTAGCAAGATCCCAATCACCTTCCAGTTGACGCCTCTGGCCAAGGTCCATTTGCAAGGGCTCAAGGTATTCGTGATCGAGTCGATGGAATACTGGTCGAATGACAGGACGGCTGCCAGGAAGGCCTCAAGTCGTAAAATCCTACTTCTCAGCAAGTTAGCTGGGAGAGCATTGGCTCCGTCATGGGCGTCTTCAGACCTGAGGACTATCCGAGGTGGTGAACTCACTCCCGAACAGCGTCGCGAGGCCCGTGAAGTGGCCGCTAGACAACGAACTGCGGAGGCGTCGAGACAAAACATCGCGGTTCAGCCCTTACCAGAGCCGAGTGCTAACCTCTTGGGAGACTTGGACTTAGGATTAGAGAATTTTTGGGGCTCGACCGAGATTGAAGTCGACGTGCAGATCCCGACTTGCGGGATGATGGCTAGGAAGGAGAACTTCAAGCTCTATCCCGAGTGTACTTGGAAGAATGTCAATATCCGCCACTGGATTCGGGTGAGTTTATACCACGCTTCCAGTTAACCGCAGACTGATGTTGACGAAATACCATCCAGGACCACCTAATGCATAACCCCACCTAATGCATAACCAAAATTTCGCTCCTCCCATACAAAATCCAAATTTTCAATTGCATTGTACTCGGCCAGGCATGAAGATACTCGCGCACGAAGACCTGCACTATATTGCTTTTTTCATCAAATTTTCATATCGGCTTGAACCTTTCCCGTTCCGCCCCGTAGCCTGGTTCTCTAGCCCTTTGAATTTTGTCGCATTTCACCTCATGTACCCTACGCGACTCCATCCACTCAAGCCGAACTTTCACCTAATTTACTCGCCACAACTCCTCCCGTAATGGTTCGCCGTAATTATACCGAAGATGACGTAGCTGAGGCTATCTTCGATACCACCGATAGAGGCCTCTCACAGAATGAGGCGGCCCAGAAACGTGGAGTACCTCAGTGGACCATTTCGAGACGACTTTCCGGTCAAGCAAGCAGGAATGAACGTATCCAGGCCCACCAGCGTATTCCAAAGAGCCAGGAGGAGACCCTTATCCGTTGGGTGCTGCGACAAGAGTCCCTGGGCTATGCTCCCTCGCACAGCCAGGTCCGCGCCTGTGCCGAGGCCATCCTTCAACAACAAGGCGATAACAAACCTTTGGGCAAGCACTGGACCACCAGGTTCGTCAAACGTCACCCAAAACTATCTACCAAGCTTGGAAAACGTCAAGAAGCCGCCAGATTTGACGGCTTTACTCCAAAGGCGGTCAATTGGTACTTCGATATCAGGGAGAACGAGTACGGCTGGATCAAGCCTGAGAACACAGTTAACGTGGACGAGGGCGGTATAATGGTGGGTTTCGGTAAGTCTGCTACAAGTACACTATGGGTTCTTATAGGGTATAGCTAATTGATTGTCCATGAGGCCTGGACAGCCTCGTAATCGGGAGCTCTGACCCGAAGAAGAAGGCGATGTTGAAAGGCGTTCAGTCGCGCACGTGGACCTCGTTTATTGAGGCTGTCACCGCAACTGGCCGTGCTTTGAAACCGGGAATTATCTTTAAAGGAAAAGAGCTGCAGAAGCAGTGGTTCCTTAACGAATTCGAATTAATAGCGGACTGGCACTACATCACATCACCGAACGGCTGGACAGACAACCATATAGCTCTCGAGTGGTTGAAAGACGTCTATTTGCCTCAAACGGAGCCTCGTGATGCATCGGATGCGAGACTTATTATCCTTGACGGCCACGGGAGCCATGCGCAGGTGAGCATTTCGGTGATTTCGCCGCTGAGTCACCCGCTATAGGGTCGCTGACCAGCAGTCAGGATGAGTGGATGGCTACGTGCTTTCTGAACAACGTCTACTGCTGTTACTTACCAGCACATTGTTCCCATGGTCTGCAGCCATTAGATAATGGAATTTTTAATGTCATCAAAGGTGCGTACCGGAAAGAACTCCAAAAGCTGGCTAGTTTGTCCGATTCTGCGCCGGTTGACAAAGTCAACTTTATCCGGGCATACGCGAAAGCCAGGGAGGCGGGCATGAGGAAGGATATTATCTTATCCGGCTGGAGGTTTACTGGAAATTGGCCAATAAATCGGTACAAAGCTCTAGCACATCCGGAAATTCAGCCGGACAAAGAAAAACTGCTGGAAGAGTTCAAGACGCCGAGCCCTCCTCAACTGCACTCAGATGATACGCCGAAAACGAGCCGGCAAGTGAGGGAAATGGCCAAACACCGCAGTCGTCCGACCAGGCGGAAGTATAGTAAGATCGCAAAGGGGTTAGAAGCTTTAGAGATGAAGGTGGCCGTTCAGAATGCGCGGATTACTGGCCTCGAGGAGCAGATGGCCCAGCTGCAGCGAGGGAAGAAAAGAAAGGCGGTACCGAACCCGAACCGACGATTCATGACTCTGGCGGAGACTCTAGCGGCTGGAGAGGCTCTTCCTGACTCAAAGGATGCAGAAATAGAGGTGGTTGTGGATGAGGAGGTCGAGTCGGTGATTGAGGTGGGTGTCAGGTCAGAGGACGAAAGTGAGGACTTTATGGTCGTAACAAAGCACTGCCAGCGCACACGGAGCGGTCGGGAGGTCAAAAAACCACGCAGACAGTAAGAATTGACCAATTTTCTAGATATTTTCTCCAAAGTCTCATTTATTAATTGAGAATCGGGCCTGTTTTTGTGGACATCAAAATTTGGATTTTGTATGAGAGGAGCGAAATTTTGGTTATGCATTAGGTGGGGTTATGCATTAGGTGGTCCTGGATGGTAGGTCATACTGCCAACGAGTCGCCTCGATCCCGTTGATCCAACTGGAACAAAGCGCCGGAATTTCGAGATCAGCATTGACTTGCCGTTTACTCTACTACACTGCCGAGCCACTCCCGTGAACATTTATCTTCCCACCTACTCCGACAAGATCTGCCAGTCTACTACCTGCCAGTCAATCTGTGGATGTCCCGATGCCTTGAAAATTCCAACCGAAAGCTCGACCGACTACTCCATCAGAACACTGACCGGTGTCAACCTAATTAGCGGAGACCGCTCCTCCTCGCGTCGGGCTGCACACCTTGCCAGTGGTCGACAAAGCCCACGCTCCTCCGCTGAGATAGCCGTCGTCCACGACTCTCGGCTGCCGATCCATGTATTCGTAGGCCCCAGCCTCAACCTACCTACCTTCGACAACAATATCGCGCAACCCTCACCCCCAAACCCATCGACGAAATACTCGAAACAAGCATCATGATATCCCCATCGCACTGCAACCACGTTTTCGATGGCCCTAGCGTCAATGGCCTAGCATATTCCTCTTCCCGTTTAGAAGATTTGCGGTTTTGATGGCCTAGACAAAGCCTAGCTCAGACTCGGACAAGGTAACACCCAGAATCCTCGACACAACTTGGCGAGTCAGCCTCTCGCGACCTAGAATATCGGCCTGGGATATATGCCCAGCAGAAGTCTGGAGACTTTCGACTATGGATTCGGCTCTGAGTCCACCGCCCCGCTAGGTCAGCTGCAATTTAATTGGCCTAATTACGCTGTCATGACCCCCGTAAAGGGTTATGATGACCAAAGGGATAGGTGCCCCTTACGTTAGTGCGGGAAAAGGCTAGCAAATGGACCTGATGGAGGACATTTGGCGTTTTTGCCTACCGCACAAGACACGTTGCCCTTTATCAAGGATTATTTATTCTACCCATCAACAACCTTCAATTATATTCAGAAATGATTGTCCCGGAGTATACTGCTGCCTCGCCGGGAAGTTATACTAACGCGTTATTACTTTCGGTACAGGAGATAGAGGTTGCATGGAATATCATAGTAAATATTTCCCAGTTTGGGCTTGAATATACTGTCCTCTGAATTTACGGGGTAATATTTGACTGTCCCTAACAAGAGTTGTTAATGCCTCGCGGGACGTGGAAGCATCCTTAAAAAAAAAGAAAAAACCTACGAGTAACCATTCTGGCACTGATACCTTGCCTGGTCTAGAAGATGCATGTTTAGGGCAAGGTTCCAAAAGGTAGAACCATCTTCGACTTACAATACGTCATTCATCTTTATTAAACCACCCAAACACATCACAAGTCTCCGATGAGGATCTAGCTGAGTGGAGCTGAAACGCCTTTTCTTCGCAGCAACCACACACCTGTAACACCCCCTACATATACAAGTTGGTGAGGTGGACAGAGATTTTCTTTTCTTGATGTTGTTGCATTTGTCGCATAGCCGGGTGGCTTGCGCTCCTGTATATCATTTCGCCAAATGGCTGCCTGCAGTCAAACAGCTTTATCACTGAATTCACTGGCTTTGGACGATTAGCTCTGCCAACATGGTGGCTCCCTGGTGGTTGTCGGGGGTGGGTGGAGTCACATCAATAATTGATGATCAATTATTCGCCAATCTTCGGCCCACTTGACTTTCTCTTTCTGGTGTCTCCCAGGCTCATCTGCAGCAACGACCCTAATCGAACCATGTTCCTCCCATTCTTCAACTCCAGCACCTCTATTTCACATCATCCCCAGCTCCGGCTCCAGCCCTAGGACACACACTCCCGCCCGCTCGCTTACAACAAGAATATCAACTGCTATAGTAATACCTCTAACGAGTCAATTTGCCAGGGGCATTCGCACCTGCAGAGCTATAACACCGGCCGGTCGCCATGCTAGGAGTGGCAAGGAGGTCTGAAGGGACGTGGTGCTACGATGTTTCCAGCGGCAGCGAGGGGCGCTCCTGGATAGGGTCGGGAACTAGTCGAGAAAATCGACAAGGCGTCACCAAGAGGGCACACACGCGTTCGGTACGGCGCTTTGAAGACACGCGTTCTGTGCGACCGCCCAGGGTGAATGATTCTCCAGCCGAGGAGGGCTGCGGCTTCGATTTTGAACCTTTCAATATACAACATCGTGACTTTCATATCAACGCCCTGCCTTGAGCACCATTAAAGCTATTCCAGCTTTTTGTGTCCAAGCAGCTCCGTTAGAAATGGATTGAATATACTAATAGCTGGGTTTCTTACCTTATTGAAAATACTCATGATGATAGCTGGAATACAGAGTTTTCTGACCAGTCAAGGATCCTAGCTTGGGAAGGGATCTCTTCCTCACAGATTTAAGTATGGCTAGACATGCTTATCTATATTAGTATACATAAGAAAAGGAAGCTCGAAAGTCACTGGAAGGCGCCGAGATTAAGGGACCCATGCCCCCTGCACTCAGCCATAAAGTTGCCGTATTGGAAATTTCAATTGATCCCTCGCTATCTCCGCCCTTTTGACCACATCAAGATCGATAAAAACGGCCCCCTTCCGAAGGTGTTCCAAGCAGCCGAAGAGTGCTCTGACGGCATACAGAAGGTATCAGCAGCGCTCTTTCATCCAGGCACTAATCCTGTTGCCGATGAGTATATGGTCCGCTACACAGGGCGATCGAAAGAAACAGCCGTTATCAAAGGAAAGCCAGCCCCCCTAGGCTTCAAGATCCGGGTCATAGCCCAAACCAGCTTCTTTCTTCGGTAGTTATGGCACTTCAAAGGCTCAAATTACGGGGCCCTAAGCGGGGGACCAAAACGAAAGAGAGGCCACCCAGTATACAAGAGAGGAAGACAGCTAACGAAGAGGAAGCTGCTCTTACACGCCTAGGTAATATACAAGGGATCGTTGTTACCCATATGATATGCTACCGAAAGAGACTTATCACGTATTGTGGATAAGCTCTTTTCAACTACGCCTCTTTCCAAAAGACTACTTAATCACGGCTACAGGGCAATAGGCACAGCCCACCCTATCTGTGGCATAAACAAGGACCTAAAGAGGGATAAGTAACTCGATAAGCTAGGGTGTTGTGATTATGCCTTCAACGAAGTCGGGGCGATTCCAACAAAGTATAGCTTGGTAAGTACATATAACGAATTTATATATATTTCCCTTGCTAACTTATCACTTCGATTCGTTCTCAGTCAACCAAATAGCTTAGATAGATAATGCCGTTATACTTTTCTTAACAAATGTATTCCAAGGTGGCAAGCATACTAGTAAAGAGAGGAAGAAGCTATTGGCAGACAATCTACGAGTCCAGCCAATTCAAGTGTAGTTTGGAGACAACACCACTAGATTCGTGCATATTCCTACCACATCTGCTGCTTGTAACGCCGAAATGAATCATGTTGACTGAAGTGGCCAACTAAGGTCATACGCAACCTATGATCAGTGATCGGAATGGTCTGGACCGGTCTGGCTATATATAGATAGGAGTGACTGAATCTTAGATTAATGCAGTTAGAACATTGAGTACGGAATGAAATTATGAGCCCCTGAGAACAGCTTGAGTTTTCCACTCACATAAAACAATCAAGTCCATAACAACCTGCTTGTATGCTGTTATGGAGTCATCAGCTCCACCCTTACCGTCTCCATTGACTATAATGGTACCAAATTCAACGTCTCTTACACCATCTCCTGTCCCTACGTCATCACCCACCCCTACTCTATCACCAGCCCCTGTTCGATATCACGAACCTCCGGATGAGTTCGTACAGGACCGTATCACCTACGTGAAACGCGCGACAATTACAAAGAAGGGATTTCGTCTAGGTTCATCACACATCTGGAAGTATGGCCTCCAATACATTCGAGGTAGCGATAAGAAAGAGGTGTATTACTGTCACGAGTGCACGGCTGGAAAGAACAAGCAAGAATTTTTGTTATCAATGGTACTTCTAAGGTCAGAAATCACCTAGAACAGAAGCACCAGATTGATCCCCAGAGTGGTATCAAGAAACATAGTTCGACACGGAAGTCTGTACTAGATCAGCAGAAGAGCGCGGCTGCTACTAATACCTTCTTCTGGAAAGACTCATTGGAGAAGTTCAAAGAGCTTCTAATTGGTTGGATTGTGTACTGTCATATTGCCTTCTTTCAACTAGAAAATCGATATTTCCGAGAACTACTCTTCTTCTTGAATCCGGCACTTCTCAACCACCTTCCAAAGGCAGCGAAAACTATTCGAAGTTGGGTTATGGACGCCTTTCTGTCGAAGAAGCAGCGGCTCAGAGAGGACCTCCAGCGCTCGCGGAGTAGAATCTCCATCTCCTTTGATCTCTGGACCTCGCCAAACCCTTACGCTATTCTAGGTGTCATCGCCATGTGGATTGACACTACTGGCAAGCGACGAACTACCGTTTTGAGTATACGACGTGTGTACGGCGAACACACTGGCGAGAATCTTGGATCAGTTGTTCTTGAATTGCTAAAAGAATATGATATTGGCGGAGATGAGATTGGATATTTCATGTTGGATAATGCCTCGTCAAATGATACCGCTGTTGGATTCATACTCAAGGAGCTCTGCCCATGGATGGACTCGAAACAACGTCGCCATCGCCGACTTCGCTGCTTGGGCCACATTGTCAACCTCTGCTGTCAGGCGTTTCTCATGGGTCGGAACTGTGAGAAGTATCTAGCAAAGCTTGAAAAGCACTATCAACGCGGAGACTATGAGAAGGTGGAAGAGCTCTGGAAAGAATTTGGATGTTTAGGTCGGCTTCACAACCTCGTACGATACATTAGGCTTACTCCCCAACGCCGTGAGGAGTTTGCTGCAATCATTATCGGCGGAGATCTCTCTGAATTCGACGGGCTTGAGCTTATCCAGAACAACTCAACACGCTGGAATTCATGGTTTCATTCAATTACACGGGTATTGAATGTTCGGGAACGTTTAGAGATCTTCTCAGCTCGCCATGTACCTGGGAAACGCTCTCAAGGGATTGCGAACTTTAAACTTGATGGACAGCACTGGTTCGAGCTTGAAAAGATTGAACTTGCTCTAAAAGACTTCTACGCTGCAACTTTGCTTTCTGAAGGTAAGAAGACGTCACTTGCTGACTGGTTTTCAACTTTGGACTGCCTTCTTCGAGAGATAAGCGAGACGAAGGATCACTACCATGACATCCACTCTGAGGACGATAATAACTTTACATGGAAGTACCTTCAAAGCTGCGCAGATGCCGCGTGGTCAAGATGTGCCGAGTACTACAACAACCAGCAGCTGAATTGGCAGAATCGATTCCCTGAAGATACTGACCTTCCACCGGCATACTATGCGGCTCAAATCCTCGATCCATACCGCAAGTGAGCGTGGTTCAGGCAAGAGTGGGTTCTTCACGGCGACGAAGAGAAGAGGAGGTGGTTTGATAACGCACAATCAGCGGTGAAGCATCTCTGGGAGACAGAGTATAAGGGAAGACACCCTGTTGAGATGCTGCCACCACCGGCCAGGAAGGAGAGAGCTCCTGACCCAGCATTTGATCGCCAGCGGGAACATAAGCGTATTCGAACAGACGCTCCGGTCTCCACAACAGATTTGTATGAACAATATATTTCTACCGACAGGCTCCATGACGACGAGGCAGGTTACGATGACGCCATTGCGTACTGGCTATCTCGTTATGACTCCCAGAGAGATCTCGCTCGCTTCGCTCTGGATCTGTTTGCGATCTCACCCATGTCAGATGAGTGCGAACGCCTTTTTAGTAGCGCAAAGCTTACTATAGTTGATCGCCGTGGTAGGCTGAAAGCGGATATCATAGAAGCTTGTGAGTGTCTCCGGGCTTGGTATGGAAAGCCCCAGGTTGAGGATGACAGTGATAGCGAGGATAGTGAGAATGACAATGAATGGATTGATAACTACTCGTAAAATACATTTCCTTTCTTCCTTCCACTACTTCAGCTGTTACGGGGCCAGAGGCTTTGCAGCAAGCATAGCGTGTATTGACGAAGAGGTCGCTCAGGGAGCAGAAAACGTTCTGCCCTTGAGCGACAATACCGTATTTATCTGAGCGTACACGTGACCTGTCACGTGGAACACTGACAGCCTCATTCTTGGCGGTCTTGTTGGTCTAACCGGTCTACCAGACCGGTTATTATGTAAGCAGCTGGTCTGGTCTGGTCTGGGGGTCCAGACCAGACCAGACCAGACCATTCCGATCACTGCCTATGATCATCCCCTTCGCTGGGGGGCTTGGCAGGCTCTCACTTGGACTTTCCTTCGTGACGTTGCACTCGTTAATAGCTACTTCCTTCAATGATATAGTCCCCAGCCAAATTGGGAGAGATATAAGTCACGGATTTATCATCGCTTCATTTAGGTGACAAAAGAAGTACCGACAGTTTATTGCATCTTAATTGGCTGTGGCCCCTCCTTGTGACCTCCACGGAGCCTAATGACGGCTCAGGGAATAGCTAACTTAAAGCCACCCACCATCATTTAGCGGCCAGGCAGAAGTGTGTTGCGTGGTGAAAACGCTGATTTAAACTGGTGCACATGGGTGGTTTTCACCCCCCTCTTTTCCTGAGGGATGTCAGGGGACAAGGCTTTTCTCCCGCTAGCGTTATTGCTAGCTGATCTGTCACAAAATACAGGGTCCTCAAGATATCCGGTTCTATAGCCAAGCGTGCGTCTCTCTACTCTCCCATTTCTAAGTCCAAACCGTCACCAACTTTGATCTACCGCAGTTATCATCAATATAAAGAAGATTATTTCGGCAAAATTGACGACCCATTACGGACATGTCTAGCCTGGAAATTCGGCATGAAGAGAGAGGATTTAGTTACCAAGCTTCACGATCAATATAACACCTACTGGGGCCCCATTCAAGACACTGAGGCCCTCTATCGTGATATCTCCAAAATCTCTTATAAAGCCCAGTCGACTGCTCAATTTCATCAGTTAGTCAGCCTTCTCACTCATTACATCTTCAGCCTCTAGATATTAGATGCCTTAGTCCTCTGAAGCGAGCATACAGTTATGAGATCAAAGGGCTAGTCAAATCTCACATGAACCATGTGACCAAGGTTGAGTTTTTGATCGCGTTTAAAGCTGTCCTTTTAGCTAGTATGATAGAAACCAACATCAAGGCTGGGTTTTAAGGCATATGGGTTAGCGCTTCTTGACCCACAGACCGTGCTGTTGAAGCTCGATGTGAAGATATACGCGACAACACCCCCGGAGAGTCCATCACCGTCCACATGCCATTCCTTTTAACTTATTTCCCACTGTCCATTAAATGGTTAAGAAAAAGATAGATAACTCACTAAAGATATACGATCTCAGTTCAGTTTAAAATCGTATTCGCAATCTCCAACTAAACTAGGTACAACATTGCTGTTTAATAGCCCACTTACTCCCCTCACTTATCTCCTGAGAGCCCACAAGACTGCAATTCGTACCTGCCCCACCTTTTCTCTGCTATTGTTCGTGTTTGTTGCACCTCAATTGGCCGCAACTCCTCCCGGCACTGCGTTGCAGTCTTATGGGCTCTCAGGAGATACAGCAGTGTTTGCAAATAACAAGCCCACCCATAATCCTAGGAGGAGTGATAATCAGCAGAATCAAATCATCTTTTCCAAGCGCTCTTGGTACACTTGCTTTGTACCGCATTGACGACAAAACCTATCCCCCACTTGGCAAGCGAAGCCGCACTGGGCACAGTATTGAGTTTGGGACCTTGACGCTAGCCCTATAGATCCAATATCTGGAGCGCGCTGAAGCCTTCCCTCCTGGGATTGAGATCTTAGCGGGTCTGCTGGCACCGGCTGAACGCTGGGGCCAGCGATTGCGGCGGGTTTATAGAACCCCATATCCCCTGTTTGAACTGGCATCGATGGATAGGTATTGTAATACTGCGGCAGGGGCGGCGACAAAACTTCAGCGGCACTCCGTTGAGCAGCTTGGTTTTCCCGGGCAGCCTTCTTCATGGCTTCGTCGACGGCGCGCTGCGTTCGTAATTCCTGTTCTTCTTCTCTGCTCCTCTGCAGCTCGACCTCCCGCTGTATCTCGTTCTCACGCTGAGCCTCCACGAGTTCCTGCTGCTGTACTTCATGCCTGGCGGCTACCCTAGATGCGCCGACGACGACAGCGGCGCCGAGAATGGGTCTTCGTCGCCGCTCGAACATTGCGGTAACTGCTGTCCGTAGGTTATAATGAGTACTTGGGATAAAAATCTGACCAATTCAGATGTTTACGGTATTGAGGAACTCGGTTTCTGTAAGCAGGTATCAAGCTTTTTAAGAACAGAGCTGGAACAGACAAGCCCTTAGCGCCCTTCGTTCAGTATGTGACTACCCCTTAAAGTAGTCTTTCCACTTATTAGGGTTTGAGTCGCTGAATTTGCTATACGAACCTATTGATTATCTCACTCTGCATGTAAAGCAGTTGACACGGTTATGCCCCTCTCAGCGTATCTCTACCCTGAGTATCACATCCGCCATATTTATTAACGAGCTCACGTCAAGGCGTGTTCAATCCAGAGCCTTGATATATTATCATGTCAGTAATTGAGCGATGACTGTTTTGCTTATCTTATTGGAAAATGCCACGCAACCGGTTGTTGCTTACCGTGCACCCTGCAGATAGATGGATTTCACCCACTTTCATAATATTAAGGTGGCTTTTAGAGTATTAGTGACCCCGCGTATGTCAGACGAGTAGTCTGATTCTGATGGGTGACTATTGGACTACTCTCTTTGTGACGTCCTAAGTACACTAAGCTCTTTCAAGGCTACCTCGATTCCCTACTGTGCCAAGAACCACTTATGGCACTGAATACCGCTTTTTCTGTTTCGTGCGCGGTACTTCTCGGAACCGGCGCTGGGTCTAAATACAAGAAGACTTGGCCCGTGCACTTTCTCCAGTCCCCAGTTTCCATGCCCCCGGTTCTGATTCCCTGCCGCTGCAGAAAGGGAGAAGCTGATCGGCTCAATTTTCGAAACGGATGATGCCTTTTCTGGAGGTCATTGCACCGAGAGCAATGCTCTTAGTCGAGCCGAGCAACCCGGGCTCATTGACTGCAGGAGGCAAATGTAGATGCACCCTGCGAACTTAAAGCTGGACGTGATCAGCCCGTTTTAGTCTTTCTTTGTTGAGACTACTGACTAAGATGGTCTGATCTGCTGGTGGCTGGGATGTGGATACTTGTAGGAACTGTGCTTCTCTTAGACACGTGTAACCTAGACCTTTGAACAACACATCATCTTTCACTCCTGCCATCTTGCTTCATCACTCTGTACCTGTGGCTGCACCGTCATGACGTGCATGCCATGCGCACTCCTTTTGTTCAATGTCGTTCTGATGACGTGAATATCCGCCTATATTACAGGACGTTCTCGATTGGATAATCATACCCCATTGAGTTTATTTTGACTTTTGTGATTCTGTTTTCGACTAGTACGTCACCCGTGCCTGGCTGAACTGCAACCTTTGGCAGCCCCCAGAAGTGTCTTCCCATGAGTCCAAACTACAGATTGGTGAGACCTACAACGTAATCGTGACGGAACCCGTATCACCGTCGCATAGCCACCCCGATTCCAGGCTTGATAGTGAATTATGCTTTTCACGTTAAATAAAGCCCACGGAGCTGCCGGGGCTCCGAGGCTCATCCCCATCATCAAGACCAGCGCCGACGTATCGTCAGGAACTTCACCACGGCCACTTCAACCTTATCGTCAGAAACAGCAGAGTAGCGCCCTCATACATCAAAAGCATGGGTCACCTTTCCGTCGTCCACACCGCCCGCTCCAGCGGTTCTGTGGCATCGCGGGTGCAGCTCTCTAACGACAAGGATGCCTTCACAACCACCAGCTATGGCTCGCGATTTGCTCGCATGGAGCTGCCGCGCCATCAGATGCCTGAGAGTGAGATGCCACGGGACATTGCCTATCGTTTGATCAAGGACGACCTCAGCCTCGATAATAACCCAACCCTCAAGTATGTTTCCACAGCCAGGATTGCGATCATAGCGATACTAATTTTTAAAGCTTGGCCTCCTTTGTCACCACCTACATGGTAAATTGACCCAACTACTCATCCCCAGTATCTACTGTATTCCCCTTAGCGGCCGGGCCACCTCATTACCCCGTGCAATTAAAGCCTTAGTTCTGGGAAGTCGCAAAAGCCTGATTGCATATCTACCCAGCCTACAGTGACCATCTGCCCAATTTCTCGCCAGCAGACTCATTAACTAACATGCGGATGACTCCGCCCAAATATGCAGGAAGATGAAGCCGAGAAGCTGATGGCAGAGGCATTTTCTAAGAACTTTATTGACTACGAGGAATATCCTCAGACCGCCGACATCCAAAACCGCTGCGTTAGTATGATCGGCAACCTATTCCACGCTCCTGCTGGTCTCTCTGTCGGAACTTCTACTATCGGCTCATCAGAGGCCATCATGCTCGCCGTTCTCGCTATGAAGAAGAGGTGGAAAACACGCCGACTCGCCGAGGGTAAGACCGCTGATAATCCTAATCTCGTCATGTCCTCAGCAGTCCAGGTCTGCTGGGAGAAAGCTACGCGCTATTTTGAGATCGAGGAGAAGTATGTTTATTGCACACCTAATCGCTATGTCCTTGATCCTGCCGAGGCTGTCAAGCTATGCGACGAGAATACTATAGGCATTTGTATGATCCTCGGTACGACCTATACTGGCGAGTACGAAGACGTCAAAGGTCTTAATGACCTTCTTGTTGAGCGGAATATTGATATACCTATCCACGTGGATGCTGCCAGCGGTGGCTTTGTCGCCCCTTTTGTTGTCCATGACCTCGAGTGGGACTTTCGATGCGAAAAGGTCGTTTCTATCAACGTCTCTGGCCACAAGGTGCTGCACCCCTTTCCTGGCCTCCGTGACTTGCCATAGGTATTGATTTCAAGATTAGTACGGTCTCGTTTACCCTGGTGTCGGCTGGGTTGTCTGGCGAGCCCCAGAGTACCTTCCTCAGGAGCTCGTTTTTAATATCAACTACCTCGGAGCTAATCAATCATCTTTCACTCTTAATTTCTCAAAAAGCGCTTCCCAGGTTATTGGCCAATATTATCAACTGATTCGCCTCGGTAAACATGGTTATCGCAGCATCATGAGTAACCTAACTCGCAACGCCAACTACCTAACCGAGGCAATCGAGAAGCAAGGCTTCGTCATTATGTCGGAGCGAAATGGAAGAGGCTTGCCCCTTGTAGCCTTCCGATTCCGTACCCTGGAAGAGGGTGGTGAGGATAGCCACTACGACGAGTTCACGCTTGCGCACCACCTTCGATGTCGAAGCTGGGTGGTCCCCGCGTACACTATGGCGCCTAAGTCCAACGTCAAGATGCTACGCATCGTCGTGAGGGAGGACTTCACCCGATCGCGCTGCGAGTCACTTATCAACGACCTTGTGATCTGTTGCCGTCTCCTCAAAGACATGGACCGGGAGAGCTCCAAGAGGTTGGAGGAGTATATCAACAAGCACCTCACATCGATGGGCAAGGATGAGAATATCCACCCCGTCTACGCAGTTAGTCTACCTGTCTCGTTTCTGCTCTGTCAGCCAGTGCTAGTGTGAGCTACCGCTAATACCGAATAGAACGAGACTCATTCTCTCCAGGGCAAGACGGGCAAGACCCACTCGGTCTGTTAGAGGAATTGGAAATCGACCACTCACTGCCTGCCCCGGCGTCATATAGTGTGGCTTGGTTTAATCGAGGAGATGTTGTCGAGAGTATACTTAAGGGCTGCTCGGTTCTGTGGCAAGGAACTCGAGGGCAAAGAAAATGTATGGCTGAGCCGCAACCGAGGATTTGAGTCACGACCGATATTAGGAATGCAGGGCTTTGTTGTGATATTTCGGGCTGCTATTTACCACCAATAGTTGCTATGTAAGATCAGTCTTGTTTCAAAAGGGCAATTGACAGGGGCGTATGAAAAATTCATACAGGTACAAGAGCCTTAGGGACGCACATTTTTTTCTACAGTCTGATTGCTGTTTATGTTGCGCAGTAGTGCTGAGTGAAAATATATATATCTAAGTTCTTTATTTAAACTTGGTTGTTAATTATTGAGATGAGAGTTCTTAGGTTTATATCTCTAGATGATTTCATTTAGGACTTTGAACTCTAAATCTAGGACTCTCAGGCTCGGCGAAAATGTTCCACGCCGTTTCCTAGTTGGAGCTGGATAGGGTGGCATTGGACATCTACAGTGCACTTCCCGTATTGGGTTGCGGGTGGAGAGAACGGAACAAGAGACAGGGTCGATTTGAAACCGCCGCTCAGGATTGAGACCGAGAAGGGGCAGGTGCTATTCGATAATCTGTAGAATGCCCACAGAATGTGGCAACCTCGTAAGAGGTACCATATTTACCGTAAACTTTCACCCATTAGCTTAGCTCTTAGAGGCTGTGGCAACCCCAAGACTTCATATTCGATCGATGACCGTACATTCCACCACGAGATGGAAGAAGACACCAAGTTGATGGTCAGAGGAATAGTTCTGGAATTGCCGTGTCGAACGTCCGCGAGCAGGGGTCAGTGCTTGAATTGTCAACGAAGCTACACGAAGATCACACCAGAGTTCGACTGGCACATCTTGGGCAACTCTACTGAACCGATCTTCGAATCTAGATGGCACGTGGATGGGCCATGTAACAGATTTGAGGTGAACAGCGAGGAAACGAGGAATCAGGAGGTTTTGCTTCTGCAATGTCATTGCATGAAAAACTATTCTTTGCAACGAGAGCTTGATGTAGTTTTTGATCTACTGATATTACATTGGGAGGATGGCAACGCAATACGGGGCGGCACATTGGCAATTACACTAGCGGCTAAAAAATGGCAAGGCTTCTGTAAGAATTCGGGACTACTGTTGAAAGAATTTTGGCTGGCTTGAAACCGCATGAAACAATAGTGTTTTTTTTTCTCCCTTCTACTTAAACTCTTATGGTGTGTATGAGTATTTTCCTGATGCAAGAGACTCTTTTATGATGACGCCAACTGTTGGAAAATCCGGGAATCCCCCTTCCTTCCAGGATTTAGACTGTTAGTCTGAAAGTCCTAGATTTAGAGTTCAAAGTCCTAGACGAGATCATCTAGAGATATAAACCTGAGAAGAACTCTCTTCTCGATAATGAACAACCAAGTTTCATAAAAATTATATTTTCACCCAGCACTACTGCGCAATATAAACAACACCAACTCAACGCCACTCTCGCTCTGAGATTACTAAATCTACCTCTTGGCTTTCTACCAACGGCAGCCCGGTTTCGTTGTTCGCCGATGAGCACGTTCTAAATGGCTCGGAGTCTTTCAACCTGGACCCACACTCACAAGCTCTCCTTGGTGCCGTTTGTTGGGCTTCTCAAGCTTTCAGCAGGGTGCAACGTTGAACTTACATGGTGTTTGACGCCTGACGGCGACTTTGGTTGGTCGATGAAAGATCGCTGAGCATGCTCTCACTCAGAGCGAGAAGCGGAAGATGACCTGACCCAAATAATTCATAACCAGTAGACATGACAGAAAATGGTTCTTTGTGTCAGCTATCCCTTTGACTGGCACAACCCTGCGCTGAGGTCCAAATGGATTAGTATACCAATCAAGATTCTCAAAGCAGCTAATACAGAAGCAGCGTGTACTCTCACTGAGAACAAACCCCCTATAAACGTTATATAGCCAATTAGGGCAGCCGATTTCTAAGGCTATACTATCCCTTTGACTGTCGTAAGCCTCCACTTCCGTACCTAGCAGCGGGGCTAGCCAATAAAAATGCGTTAAATCAAAGGTACATTTATCCCCACCTAACTTTGGTTGTGCCAAAGGTCCCAGCAATTGCCAAGTCTACATAAAGCTAGATTACATTCTTGACACCTATATCGTGACTGCGGCGCCCTTCGACTGTTACCACTAATCGCAGATAATGCTGCCCTTGATCTTCGAGACTGACGCTGACCTAGCCGGAGGCCTTGACAGGCAAGGCATTCAGATTTTCCTTTGCGAACGCGAGTGTGCTGTAATGTAGGCGTAAATTCGTTTCCAGTCCGAAATCTCTTTCTCGATTGCGTCTTCGGTGCCTACGCTTCCATAAGATCATCCACAAGCCGTTGCCGCCAATTGCCTTGCGAAATCTCTGCCTTCCATTGCGGCTGCCCTCGCTGCTGCAAAATGAAGCTATTTACAAGGGCAATTTCCAGGAGAAAGTCCCAAGCCAGGGCTTTCCAGCCGCCTCGGCGCACACGACGGTCAAGGCCCCAATAAGCTCTCATTTGGTCACCTCGATCCACGGCATTCATCTCGTTGTTATAGATAGCAGCAATAGATGGGATAGAAACCTGTTTAACAGGGTCGTCACCAAAAAACCGCTGTATTAGTCGTGCTTGCATTTAGTCTGTTGTCAGTCTCTTCTTGATGCAGTCAAGCCTTTCATTGCCCTTAAACACAGTCGTCAGAAATAACACAAGCGCATTGTCTTTCCAAGCGATCTGGTTGACCTTGTTATCGGCTGTTGGAATAGCTTTAACAACATTAAACTCGAGGCTGACAGCAGCTGTATTATCTATAGCCTTTAGCTTGACAAGGGGCTTGTAGATGCCACAATTCTTGCGGGCTGTGCCCGTGGCTCCATGGCCACGGTGCCGAAGTCTCCGGAATAGAGCGCAGGAAGAGAACAAATTATCGAGAAATATATGGTACGTGGATTTCGGCAGTAAATTAACCAAGGCAACAACCACAGCTTGAGTCGGGTTCAGATGGATCGTGTTTCTCTCTCGAAGCTGCCGGCGCTGTCGGATCATCCGCAGCTGTGAGGGCAGGCGCCGGTAGGTCGGCCTAACCCCAACAGGCCCGAACTTCCGGCCCGGCCTATGCCAAATCCACCGAAGAAAATAGCCTCGCTGAGCCACAGTCCAGGCTTTGAAGCCTGTGGGGATTGGCTTGGAAGGGATAGTTGTTGTCTCAAGAGATCTTCCTAGAAAACGGACCATACACTCATCTACAGCAATAGATGTGCCCGGTATATAGAAGACGGTAGATATATGTTGTATATGGTTAAACCATGTATGAACCCGACTGAATGTACGGCCATAGAAGCCCATATCATCTATATTGAGAGTCAGAGGATCATAGATATGAAGATGTCGAGATAGTAATTGCAAGCGATTATACGATATCCAGTTGACTACTGGATGAACTGGGCGAATGTCCTTAGGTTTTGAAACCTTCCAATAATCCTCGATGTTTGGCTCCTTATGAATTCTCATATACATCAAGGTCGCAAGCCATTCGTAGATTTCTGCAGTACAGGTCGGCTTCCAAGCTAGCAGCCGCGATTGCGGATGTAGTCTGTGGGTGCCATCTTCATGCTGCTCAAGTAGGTGACTGACCCAGCTGTTGGTGTAGCAGACCCAGCTTTCCACTAAGGAAATAGGCATGAATTGCTGGAAAAGCAACAGCGGCTCTGAGGGCAGGGCCGTTATCTCAAAGGGCCGGGTTGGAACGACCATGGTCTCGAAGTTGTAGCCACGATCAAGAATAGGATCATGTACCATGCAGTACCCACCTACCGGCAAGCAAAAAAAAAGTTTCTATATACAAAATGCCCAGTTTTACTTACACAATATTTAACCAGAATTAAAGTTATTAGCATAGAATAATATCTATTATATTAGGAAATCCGTTCCATCTAATATTATTACATTGCTTTTTTAATTACGTATACAGCATAGTTGCACAGGACTAATGTATGTTGAACAGTAGGATGGCCGCACGGGGTATCATGTGACCTAATAGTCAGCTGTCGGCGACCCTAGACCCATTCAGGAACGCATAATAAGTAGACCCCTCTCCAAGGAAGGCGGGGGAGACAGTTCCACAATACACATGCAATTAAGGACATCAAGGCGCACGCGATCCGTTCAACAATTAAGAGTCTCATACGCTATCATCCATTATCTACCCTTGAAGCACCAATCGGGGGACCGATCGCAGGACTACCGCCGAACATGTCTAATGCCCCGACGATCAAACTAGTCACCAATGAAGACTGGACAATCTGGTTCAAGGCCCTGAAGACAAAAGCTAAGAACCAAGATCTTTGGGAATACCTTGACCCCACAAAGCTGCATAAACCCCTGCTGATCTCCACTGCACCAACTCCGCCGAATATAAAGGATTTCCGAAAAAGAAGCTCAGCTATCACGAGATCAGCTGTATCAAACACGAATACCCCTTCGTCAGCAACCCAAGACACGATCGTCGCAAACCCAACGGAGATGGACGAGGACTATCGAGCGAGGGAAGACGATGATGCCGCTATCTTGGCTCAAGACGTCGCCGACCTCTCAGAGAAAGGCCTTCGTGTATACAATGCACTATGGACCAACTACGAGCATCTCTCCAAGAGGCACGAAGCCCTCAAGAAAAAAGTCTCGGTGCTCCAAGACTGGATCATAGAGACAGTTGATCAACCACTTGCGAGACACAACTTCAACGAAGAGGAGTCGCTTGCAGACTGGATCAAGTATACCAACCTACCACGGCAAAGCGGAGACGATCAGCTCGTGGATGCATCGTAGGTCTCGTCCCAGGAGAAGCTGCTACTATTAGTCAACAGCGATAACGGCCGACATCACTCCTTGCTCACCAACGTAGGCGCAACATGATGGAGAGCCATCTATCAACACAACCGAACATAAGAACAGCAATAAAGTTCCCTTCCCCTGTTTATATAGGGATTAACAAACATGCTAAATCGCTCCTCTTCACAACTTCTCTTGAGCATATTAGGTGATGTCATTTATTCTATTTACGCTCCTCTTCTATCTCATACTGCCAAAACACAACCTATGCAAGGCGCATAATTCGGTTCCAAGTCTTTGTACTTGTCAAAAAGTCCATTTCTATAACATCCGTTTGCTTCTCGTCAGAAATCATGGAGGCTAGTGTTGTCACCTCACGTGGACTAGCGACTACGCTGCGTTCCGGGCATCTAACTCAGCGATATGCTGGAGTTGATTCCAAACGCGTTGGATCTCTTATACCACCATACTCTCAGCTAGACGATCCGAATGAGCAAAGTTTCCCCACAAATTTGAGTAGAGGTGCTATGACCACGGTAGGACTAAAAGAGTCCTCGGAGCACATCCTGCGTCTCCGTTCATTGATACCGCGGTTAGATCTTGGGTGTGAAGGTTCGATGCGAAAGCGCTGGCCTCCTGCAAAGCGCAACTGCCTTCCACCGCTCAGTTCCAGCAACGAACATACACAAATGAAACAAGCAGCATTTCGGCAAAAGCCTTGCCTGAACTTACAACGGACTTGTGACGATTCCGAGAAGACAATTAACAGACTACCCAAGACCGTCCATTTTGACCAGGATTTGGAGCATATTTGTTTCTTTCTCAAGACAGACCAGCCAAGTATTGTTGCTATCTCTCCTTGTTATGTCGCGGATAATCCACGTTTCTACGACAATGTAGCTGGCACGCTAGTTCCCCGAGAACCTGAGTGGGATATGTCGACCCCTAATTTTCCCGAGCAAGACTCAACGCGCAGGGAGATGCCCGTAAGGGTTCAAAGAGTTTTCTTTTCCGGTCGACGGAATGTTTTGGTCATTTTTGTCGTAGTGGTTGACTTGGCATCCGAGAAATTTATTACTTGTTACTTTACCAGAGACTGTTGGAAAACTGTTTCCGAAACGCCTGCCCAGTACTATCGTGCTTCAAGTGGCAGGGATGGACTGAAGTATGAGAAATTTGTTATGAGTATTGCGTTCCCTAGAGATGATGATCTTGATTCTGGTCCATTGCTATTTCGTGTGCGTTATTCTGTTAATAAGGAGGAATTCTGGGACAACAACTCGGGCATGAACTTTGAAGTATACTTCCATAGACGAGCGAGTTGAGAGTCCGATCCCGTGTGTTTTCAACAATGAGTGAACGTTACGGCGCATTTCGTTGTGCAGTCACGCCATGCAATAATTCAAAATGATCGTTTTGCGTTAAAAGCATGTCCCGCCCGTATTATGTAATGAATGATCTGATGTCCTGTCAGATTACCGTATCGAGGGCCCCTGATACCTAACACCTTTTAGTGTTGGGTCCAAGGTCCATGGAGTTCTAGGCTTCGGAGATGCCTCCTCATACACTAAATGGTTAGCACTGACTAGCTGGGTCAGCATGGCGCAAATAGCATGTGAAAGTTCCGATAATACAATGGGGCGATACGCGATCTAGAAACTTTATTTGTTAGGTCCTATTTGTTTCATAAGCACTAAGTTGGACGACTGGCTTATTAGTCCCAGTTGGATTTAGCGGCTCTGGACTTGATTGAAAATGGAGTCAGATGAGAGGGCAAAAAGAGAAAAGTAGAAAGCAATGCGACAAGGCTAGACTCAATTGATATTTAGCTTTTGTTACTGGGCTTATGATCTGCAGCCCAAGCGAGAAGCGGGAATACAGGCGGGATAGCAGGGGACGGTAATATGGCTTTTATGATTTTAGGTTTTAGCCAAGCTTTACTTGAAACGGTCCGTTGACGATGGTACATTGATATCGATCATATCACTTGTCAATCGCAGTCATGTACGACAACGTGGTAAGAACACAGTTTCTTCAAGTATTAAAGTCGAAAGTAACTCTCGTGATGTACGAACGGACTTCCTTCAACACCCACTACTCAGTTATTAAAGGACGATCGACAGTCAGACACACCATCATTACCATCAATGCTTCACTGTTGTCAAGCTTGACGTCAACCAATCGTCTCATCTGAATATCAACGTATCAGTTCGATAATCAGAGGTCCGTTCAGCAGAAACCAGAGAGCTGCCTCCAATACCCGGATAATTGAAACCACAAATAACGAGACTGAAAGCTACCATGGAATTCGAAGAACCTTTACCAGGCGTTTGGATGACGGAATTCACTGATCCGCCTGGTAGCAATAGCATTACGAGAGCCCATCAGCTGGTTGGCAATGCTTTACTCAATCCACCTTTATTCCCACAGGAGGGGCCATGGAACGTTTCTGCACACCCTCTTCTTCCACCCAAATGTGACAGCTCCCACCCAGCACCATCCTGGCGAAAAGTCGAGTGTTCGGTCGACAAAATGAAAGTTGGCAGATATAAGAGAGTGTTGGAACGGAATAGGGTAGCAGCGGCAAGATGCCGTGAGCGAAAGCGTGATGAACAGGAGGCACTAGAAACGGAATTGGAGGAGGCAGAAACGCGGCATCGAGAACTTTCTGCTTACTGCAGGGTTTTGAAGGACGAGGCGTTCATGCTCAAGTCCGAAATACTTGAACACAGCAGCTGTGGTTGCGAGATGATACAAAGATACATCAAAGACGCGGCGCACAAAGTAGTGGAAGAATCCGTGTCATCCGACACGAGTCCAGATGCATATATTGGTGAGGTGGGCTACACATCTTGGGGCTTCTATTCCCAGGGAGTGGGGGGATTTGTCTAAGTTCTATTGACCAATTTGGAATTTTAAACGCTCTACTATTTACCTCTCATAACTACACAAGTGTTAGTGGAGAGTTCGCAAAGTATCTTACCGATGATAAACTTTAAGCCTAATGCGGTCTCGTGTTTTGACAAATGACACATCCTTATTTACTGCTTATATCCCACGATGAAGTGACAAGGGTCGAACTGGAAGAGTGGGTACCACATACATGTCAGCAAGCCCGAAACTATCGGAATAATTTGATTGGGTCCTCTCCATAGAGCGTTCTAGACTCTTACCTTGTACTTGCGTTGTTATCGACAATCCCACTCAAGCTAAGAACAGTTCATGCACGAGATCGCCAATAACACAGAAAGTGACTGCCATGGCTACAAACAACATGTGAAACCGATACCATATGGCCAGGGATCTTTATCGCCTGTTGTATATATAGCAAAATAATAATGGCCATCGTTGTGGTGACAAGCCATAAGAACGATATACTTTCGTACATTCTCCAGTAAGATCTGTTGTCTTACGGACGTTGCGATTCGAGGCTGCTCCTTCCGATGCGATGTGTCACACCCTTATTGCATCTACCCATTGTATTGGTGCTCTGTCGAGTTAATGCTGGCAAGGAAGGTCCACCCGAATCATTCAAGTACTGTATCATTCAAACGCTTTTTTTGCATACACAATAAGGAGGAATTCATCGTGAAGAGGAAGGTAACATTTAAAGCCCATAAGATAATGTCGACATACCGATGGGCGTTAGTACAACCTCTATGGACAAGTTAAACACGTGAAGACATTTCGGGAATCATTAAAGTGGGTGGATACAGAGGTTATTTTCGTGATGTGCACAGTGTCTGAAATGGACCAGAGTAAGGGAAATAACACAGAAACAAAACCGCCATCTCGATTTCGCGCGGACTTTGTTACATCATTGCTCTGTCATTATAGCTTATTCTGACGACAGGTTCTCGAAATGGTGTAAATGTTACTGTTGCCTTTCCCCGCAGTTCTAGACCGCCACGACAACGCCACTGGGCAGGAGTTCGATTTCCTCGACAACAAAATGCAGAGGCCTGGAATTTAACGCGGCCGTATCCGACTCACTTGATATGCCACAACCACTAATATATATAATGGATGCCTTCACAGAAAGCTTATATCCAGAGGTACCCGTCCTGGAGTGCATGTGGCTACTACCAAATCGTGCATAGATCCTGTTCCTATTGACGCCCTGCCACCGACTCAACACCTACATGGCAACCAGCGACATTACCAGCGATACTAGAGACCTTCTCTGGTCTCTTACACATATCCAAGGCAAGGTGCGTGAGAAAAGTCAGCAACAGTCTCTGGCCATGAACTGGCAACATCTTAAGGAGCCCTGCAAATTGGCCTGTCATGTGACCAGATATCAGAGCAAACCAGATTCGTTTCGGCTGTCAATTCTCACTCAACATCGTTCATTAGCCCCCTCAAACTAGACAATAGATATGATATAAAACTTACTATTATTAAGGAAATCAAAAATATAATAGTGTAAGACCTTGTATATTTATTTCTTTTTAATTTTTCTTGCTTATTGTCTAGATATTATTCTTAAAAAACGTTAATATTGTCGTCGACCCTGAGTATTATCAGCCAATTAGAATCCGGTAACGTATATGATAAGCAAGTGGGCCATCCAAGTGTTAGATACGCACGAATACGACGGGGTGAGTGTATTAAGATGTGGAGCAGAATGTTGTGATGTTATTGATTGCTGACTTGTGTTGAACGGATCGCGTGCGCCTTGATGTCCTTAATTGCATGTGTATTGTCCGAACTCCATCCCCCGCCTTCCTCGGAGAGGGGTCTGCTTATTATGCTTTCCTGAATGGGTCTAGGGTTGCCGACAGCTGACTATTAGGTCACATGATACCCGTACGGCCATCCTACTGTTCAACAATTTCATCCACCTCGCCGGTGGGAGCCAATAGGCGCACGGATCCCGTGAAGCCAAGTACCGGCACATATCTATTAGCACCGTCTCTTAACAGCCCAATTTTCATTTATTGACTTCTGAAAGGGGAATAACTGTAGTTTCTATAGCTTACCTAACATCGAACAGGAGGATATGCTGTGCATAAGACCTTTTCCCCCTCAGTAATGCAAGCATCGCTGGTTAGACTTGGAGGTTCTTTACCATTTAGATGCTATTCTGACTGTTTTTGAGGCCGTGGTAAGGACGCTTGAGGGCGACAGACACACCCGCAAGCGTAAGCGAGGCTGGTTTCGCTATTATTGGCAATATCTGGGATATGGTGCTTGGCTATGAGTTGCTGTTTAACACGTTGGGCGAATATAAGTAACCTGCTGTTGATTACCTGATACAGAGCACTGTCGAATTAGAATCAAACTTGCTTGGGATAAGCTAGACGAATATTATCAGCGGCTGGACGAGACACCCATCTACAATACGACTATGACACTCTATCCAGCTGCTCGTTAGGACTGGTTTAATGAAACATAGGCTCATAAGCCTAGTTGGGTTGAAACGGCAGAAGAGATGGTTGCCGACGTCCGGCTGTCCCATTACTCTCATCTCAGGGTTAGAACCAGCAGCAGAAAGACCTTGATTTTTCAACCCCTTCGAGACGAACAATCGTCTGCTAAACCCAATACCAGCCTACGCAGCAGCTATTGTTGATCACGAGTGTCAAGCGTGACAGACGGATCGTGAGGCCAGCATCGGCAACCTTTTCCGGACCATGAGGTGGCACGAGCCAAATTTAAGGAAGCGGCATCAATCAAGGTGGCTTTATTTGACGTGGCCACCACTCCGCTTGCTCTTGAGGTATGTTTTGAACCGTAAGCCGTACTATTCGCTTGAGCATGACTTTGAGTGAGTTGAGACTGCTGGACAGACCATTTCTGCAGCAAAGTGCAAGGCAGCATATCGATCAGGATTTGAGGGTATGACGTGGAAGAGTTTCAGAAATTTTGAATCGCAAGCTCAGCAAGGAGCGCTTCATAGCTGGAAAGGTCAGTCATAAAGCATCCATGAGCCGTTACGCTGAATTAATACCTTCACAGACACTAATACTGGCTAACCTGCTTATATTCCTCATATGCACCAGTCGGTGGCCAAAGTATGGCCAACCTTTCTGGACGGCCGCCATCATTTTCTTGCTTAGTAGAAGCATATGCAAAGCCGAGGATCATATCGGCAGGTATATCTGCAAAAAAAGCATAACTATTAAGAGTAAAACAAAAGTTTCATTCATAGTTCTAACCGACTGCGTCTTGTTCGACCGACGTACAATATATAATGACGATGAGTACAACGACCGGCAAGACAATCGCGATACCGGTAGCTAAATATGGGCGTATACTTCAACGACCCTATGTTTGCATTCCAACTGTATGTTCATATGTCCAATTTACCTAGTTTGTGCCGTGACACTGACACTGACGACGCTAGAACAGGCTCCGGTCCGACAAGATGATCTAGCCCATGTTGTGCCAGATCGTACTAGATCTCAAAGCACCATGCGGCGCGGCAATTCCGCCGACTGTGCACGAATCGACGTGTATATGATTAGAGTACTCTCAGTCAATCAGAGGCTCAAGGGCTAGAGCTCATCTGACCGTCCATGAGACTGTCATTCCTTCTGTGGGCGTTTTCTTTTCTGGTGTTCTCGAGCCGGGATTGAGGCGTAGCCGCCGTCAAGTGGTCATGGCGGAATCCACAGCGATGGGGATTTCCATTTTCAAGGTCATCATCATCCTGTCCCGGGTTGGCTGTCTGATAATCCAGCCACTTGAAGAGTTTATACACCGCAAAGGCCAGGAGGGATCCCATAAAAGGGCCAAGCCAGTAAATCCAGTGATAGCCGACAAAACCGGTGATGACCGCAGGACCGAATGATCGAGCAGGGTTGATGGAAGTGCCGGTCCAGTTGGTTGCTGCAATATGGGCGATGAAGACTGAAATACCGATGCCGATGGGGGCTAGAAACGTACTTCGATGCTTCTCGACAGCGAGAAAGTACACCGTCAAGACGAGCTGGCCTGTGAGGAACATCTCGATAAAGAGGCCCTGAGTGATACTGGTACCGTTTTCTAGTGCGTTGGCAACGCCAAGCGGGCCCGGAAGTAGGCCATCCGTAACACCAGCGGCGGCAATGGCGGCAACGAGCTGTGTGGGAATTATCATGATGCCGTTGAGGGGCTTAACGGCACCCACGAGCATGAGACCAACGGTGACCTAAGAGACGCGAGGTCAGCAGCCGCATCAAGCCAATGGACAATTCTATAGTATTACCGCTGGGTTGAACATTCCACCAGTGACACGATAAAAGATCCAGACATTGATGGCCAGCGCAGCGCCGAACGAAGCTGCAATGTACATCAAACTAAATGGCTGCAGTGGTGCGCTTGGGTCTAGGGGATTGTTGGTGGCGATAGCGGTCTGCGTGCCGAAGAAGGATAAGAGGAGGAACATGAAGGTTCCACAGAACTCTCCTATAAGCATGATACAAGGGTTTCTGGTGCTCGAAGGGAGACAATGGGACTGTTCGCCCGGTGTGGGCTCGCCGTGATGGGATGAAAACATGGAGTGGGTAGACGGGAATGCCATGATGGAGAATGAAGAAGCAGGCGGGATGTGGGAAAGGAGTTGAACGAAGTGTGGATGTGCTTGAGTTGCTGGCTCAAAAAGATATCGTCACTACTGTGGCCCCTGTGGAATATATACCCTCGAGTAAGTGACAGCAGACTACATATCTCAGTTGAGGTGTCCCATCGTTCTCCCATCAGGACTTCTTTAGCTGACAGCCAAGATCTTTAGTCCCTGGCAACCTTCCAGCTCAAGGTGGTTTAGGAACTCGAGGGTGTGGAGTACTATTGGCCCCGGATGAAGCTTTTACAGTGTAACTATCCTGGTGTAATCACGATCCATATCTCTGCTACCGTTTAATATGGCAAAAAGCAGCTTCAAGGATTTTTAGGCACTAGCATAAATAGTCTTCCTCGTCTCTCTGCCCAACGTGGACTCAGGGGAAGAGAGAGAAAATAACTCCGCAAAGAATACATAATGTTTCAGTACTCGAGCTTTAAGCGAATCTTGTGCTTGTTTCCGCGGTAACTCATTAGTCGACCTCAGTTTGACACTGTTTAAGGCAAAGGTCCCAGGATTCCATCTTTAACTTTGCAAAGGCAGCTTTCAAGGCGCACTTGCGAGGGTAGTTGGCGATACCCCCAGTAAGGGCGTCAGACATAATGAGACCATATCACCATGTGGCAGGGCGTCCAGTACATATTCTCCTCACAGTCCCGATACGATTGTGGAGCGACGCTAACCGCGAATGACGGGGCCATTGACTGCAGAGGAAGCAAAGAGTTGGTAAGCGAGATCGAAGATGAGAAAAAGGACATTGTTTCTTTGAAATAATGCCGACATATTTGCAGGCCAATAAAACGGTTGAAATGCTTCGGAGCGAGGGCGTTACTTTGCCCTTGGTAAAGCCTAATTAGTTGACATGCCTTTCAAGCATGTGAATCTGATGGCGGAAAAAATGACAAGAGACATTTTAACTTGGTCCGCATGGGGATAATTGCAGATTAATGCCAATCATTCCGGCGTCCCTCGTTGATTCATCCGCGCGTCATGGTACAACTCGCTCCCGCATGCTTAGCTTAACTAGCAGGTCCAGGGTGGGTGTGGGCGTTTACGCGTGTGGGTGTCGTGAACACTCCCGTATTGTCCTGTCAGCTGATGAACCGAATACACGTAATGTCTAACAAATGTACCTCCATTAGCCAGATATAGTGCACAGTATGGATGGCGATGTGCTAGATCTAGTAAGAGGGTGGTGAAAGGAAACTAACAGAAACACATGGTTTCCGAGTCAAGGTGCCCTCCCGACCCTTGTTCTAGGCCCCGGCAGCTCGCAGCTCGCAGGGTCAGCCGTGGCGCAAAGTGAAGGTAGGAATTCATATGGGAGGCCTAGTTGATTCATATCGAGATCCTAAGACCCTCTGTTGAGGACATGGAACTGGATGGTTCCGGTAGGTCCGCCATTTAGAGTGTACATGGCCTCGTAACATAACGCCCCCCACAGCCGCATCGCATTTACCGTCGGCGGTTGCATAGTTGTTTACAACGGCAAATCCTTATTTTTCGCCATTCATAATTCCATCTGTAACAGCCCCTTGAACCATCGAAACCGCGATATGCGCTAGGGGATGTTTCTTTGGATCGGTGTCCAGCATAAAGTCGATGGTTGCTGACGCTATGGCCGCACTCGCAACTTTGATCCCCTTCTCGCCAATCCAGGATCCTCTATCATTTCGGATTCGGAATGCCACTTCCGCTCCCGTACTGACACCCTTCCCCACGGCGTGCTCCCTCTTGCTGCGCTTCTTTACTGTCGGTACCGCCCTGTGGCGGCTCGTTTGACTCGCCCTAGCTGATGGGGTACTGTGCAAGCGTTGATGGTGAGACGAATTAGTTTGTAAATGCGTCTCACTAATTAAGCTCCCCAAACTCGGCCGACCGCTGATGTGTTCCCACTCCCTTGACCGCTGATGTCTACCCGTGATATGGTCATAGACTGGTTTCCCGTGAGTATGATGGTGATCTGGCTCGTCTTTATCACCGTGGGGGTGATGATATCGCCGCCCTTGCTTGGAGTGTCGACTCCGGTCTTGTTGATGATCGAGGTAATCCATGATGATAGTTTTTGTGCAAGAACCTGGAGGACGCAAGAGCTTGGAACAAGCAAAACCCATTTTATAGGTCCTGGCTGCAACTCAGGTTGGCCAATAAACTTCGCTGATGCTAAGCGCAGCAAGTTTCCTTATACCTGACGTGGCTGATGGTGTGGTGTCATACTCGCAAGATTCTTCAGGAGACTAACATGTGTTTATATGTAGTGGTGTGAGTGTGATCAAAAACGGGTAAGCCGGTAGTACCCACATCTATGTTGCAAGCTGCCAATGCCAGCCTAGACATCCTCGGGCGTAGCACTGGACACTATATTAGGCCAAAATGCCTTTTAACAACATTCGCTAAACTAAACCATTTGCACACTTGCTCTCCTCTCTTCTGTTCACTATTAACAACTTGCCCGCCTCGCACCAGCATAGACTACCGGTCGGTATATGCCCCCAAATCAATAGCAATATGGCCACGAGGGAGCTGTTGGTTATAATTCTGAATCATACTAATGAGGAACTCAACATCGAGCCCCAATCCCCGAGTCTCGATCATGGCCATTGGATGGACACGCCAGATTCACGGCCGCCGCAAATGATATTAGCAGGGGAAAGCGGCATGATGCGCTGCAAGTCGAGCCACATAGGTGGGGGGATTGAGGGTTCTATTACATACCGAGTTGTTGGATTCGAGGCGAACAACAGGGTGACGTTTCTGTGGAACGTACCCTATGTCGGGCCAAACCAATTCGACTGCTCTTGCGCGACAGACGCTTTCACCGTCAAAGTCTTGGGCGGGCGGGGAAATCAAGCTGTCGTTGTCTTCGTATTTGGTAAGTTGGCCACCTATGGTAATAGCCTTTTATCCAAAAGTCTGACAGCTCCAATAGAACCAGCTCTAAGGACAGATCCAAGGTTGGATGATGGTGTGTTCGCAGCTGTCTCCTAGAGTCTGCTAAGCCTCCAGTAGATGGCTTACCCCACAGTTAAATGAATACAAGATTCAGCCACCTGTGCGTCAGCTGAAAATTTACATCTAATACGGCCTTCCTTTCGTGAACCTACTCGAGCATTAGCGCACTGTAGTGGAATAATTCAAACAGCTTACTTTAACTGGCATCATTTTACTGGACAGTATGATCTCTCGCCTTTCGAATGATGCATGACCCTGCAACGTTCACGAAGTAGTGTGTGTAGTATCAAGCCGAAAGTGATGTGGAATGTATGTCCTCAAAAGATGAATACGTAGCTGTGACATAACTATCGCCGGGGGACGATAAATCTTGGCCTTGGGTAGCATGCCTCGGATGTAAATCTCAATTTAGTAGAGGAGAGGACTTTAGGGCCTCTCACCCTCAAAAGCTATCAATGTTTTGCCTTGTCAAATTTCCGGTTGCCGTTAACTCAATTGACTGATTGCACAACACCATTAGATCGGACAGCACCAGGCTTTCTTAAAAGTGCACGATGTTGGCATGCGGTCGGTTGATCAAATAGGGAGTGCTGCTGGCCTCGCCCGCTGGTATGTTAATATAATACTCTAGCGAATATTGGAGAAGAGAACAGGGACATCGTCAGCTAGCCCAACCCGTTCTACAAATACAATCCCAGGAACAACTCAAACGCGGATAGCACGATCCTGACGCTCATGGACGGGGGTGAGAACTTGGAAAACATTCCCTTGCATCCATTGATCTTATCTGACCGCCAGGTCGATGTCATCTTTGCCGTTGACGGCTCCGCTGACACTAAGACCCGCTGGCCGAACGGCACGGCCCTTGTGGCAACATATCAGGGGTCTAAGGAAGGCGCCTCGGCACGGAATAGTGAGTTCCCAAAGGTCCCAGGTCAAAACATGCTTATTAATCTTGGCCTCAACAAGCGTCCGACCTTCTTCGGATGCGGGACAGACTCCAAAAGCCTGTCAGGACCATTGATTATTTACCTCCCCAACGCGCCGTATAAATATCAATCCAGCTCCACAACCTTCGACCTCGAATACAGAAATACAGAGCGGAACAAGATCATTCGTAACGGATACAACGTCGCAACCATGGGCAATGGCACAATAGACTCCGACTGGCCCGCCTGCGTAGGCTGCGCGGTGTTGGCACGCAGCTTGGTCCGCACAGGTACGGATATGCCATCCAAATGTGTAGACTGCTTCGCGAGGTACTGTTGGAACGACACGACGAACTCGACGACGCCGGGAGCATATGAGCCGGAGCAGATTATCACTAGTGGCGTAGGGCACCCGGTGCCGTTCATGAGGGCCATAGGAGCTACTCTGTTAATCATTTTCATGCTGCTGTACATGTGATTTGAGTAACTAGAAATGGGAGAATATAATGAACACTGTCACGTTGCCTCTGATGGACTCCATGATCTCCCTGATACGCAAGACGAAATCTGATACCTTAGGTACATGTCCGAGTCTCCTTCGTCCGTTACATTCTTGATTCAGTCTGCTAGACCCTCCGTCCCTTTGGAACTCTCCAATTACAAACTGGTTATGACAGATCTCGTTAACCACAAAATAGACTTGGGTGTTGCCAGTTGTGGCTTTCTCCTCAGCGGAGTCCTCTGTATGCCCTCGCCTAGGCTAGACCGTGTTAGTAGGTACTGTAGGCTGGAGATTGTTCGCCGCGCCATTCTGCCCTTCAATTCCCTGCTCATAGTCATGTGCTTGAGGATGCCTTCTTAAATGCAAGAATCATTAGTCCAGAATCCTAATCACAATGTTCTACACTTGGGGGAACTTACTTGGTGAGTTTTTCCGCACGATATCTCATGTCTCGCTTTGTCTCATCGAGTTTAATATAAGTACGGAAGACATATACCCCCTAGTGATAGTTTCGTTAGTTTCTTCCGTTTTCTTAAACCCCAGGGGCAGGTACACGGAAATGACCTACAAGAATGCCACTTGCAAGGTGGAGAAACCACGCGATGAATGAGAAGGCCAGAACAGCCCTCCATTGTGCGCATCCCGCCCCGTTGATGTTAACTGTCCCAATGGGACCGACTCGCCAGAAACGGCCCCAATAGTAGCCCCAATAATCGTAATACCAGCGTGAAGAGCAGGTGTGACTACCCGTTTTCTGTGCAAAGTGAATTTTGTGGTCAATTAGTTGATGGTCTTCGCCAAAGAATAATATAAACATGGGAAAGAGAGCCATACAGTCTGAAGCAGGCAATATGCCACGAGCCACATTACAAACAGTACAAAGTCAAACGGGAAGCCCAAAAACAGTGATTTAAATGGCGGACAAAAAAAGAAAGAGTAGATAATACTAATACCCGCGACGACCATAACATAGATGATCCGTCCATCGACATTCACCTGTGCGATGCTGATCATATAACAGAAGCGCGAGAGAAGTCCTAGGACAATAATAGCCGAGGCAAATTCAAAAAGGCGTAGAATAACAGATATGGCTTTATGCGCAACCCCGCTTTCTGCCATTTTGGATTGGAGTGGAAGTGATTGATTACAAATATAAGATTAAAAGGCTACTTGGGGTTCGAAACCGTAATGTAGTGAATTTAGCGCAGGGTTTGCGCCGGCCGAATTGAGATGAGATATGAGACAAGCCCTGATGTATATATGCCTGGAACGACTGGTTGATATCTGCATCCAACGTGCTCATTGCGCAAGAGTGTCGTCATGTAGTGAGGTAAATAAACCTTGATGTTCACAATAACAGTCTAGACCAGTCCTGAATTAACAACATTTTCAACGGGCCAGTCTTATGGTGCTTGGCCACTGGCAGCTAGCCAACCACACATTAACTTGAGTTTATTTTACCCGTAGGTACGTAAGAATTCGCATTTGATGTACCGGGTGAAACCATCTACGTCGCTTCGTGCAAACACCATGCTCTGAAGCTTACTATGAGGGATGTCCTTGATAAGTGGAAACCTAATCACCTAGCGCGGGGTGCTTACCGTCCTCGTTGAAAGGGCAAGGCCATTGTTCTCAAATGCCAATCCTTTAGCACCCTGCACGAAAATGCCCGGCCTTGGCAAGATGCTCGCTCTATCATCGGAAGTTTTCAGTGCCGGTCTGACATGCAGCTAAGTCGCGCTAATCGTTTTAGTTGCTGCGAGGGTCACCACCCACTCGACCACAAGCGCTGCTCCGATAACAAGGCGGCCGATAAGCAGGACTAACCGATTTTGATCTTCATTATCGGATTAAGGCGTGAACAATTGAGGGTTACAGTCGAGCTAGTTGACTCGATCGCCTTCACATCGCCGATTGCGACGGTTAATGTGGAAGCATCGGCATCTTCCAGGTCCATGCAACTCGTGTATTTGTCCTACAACTAGTTATACCACTTATATCCCATATAGTCAGCTGATTAAACAGGTTGTGTCGCCACCTCTCCGGCAAGCAGAGCTAGGGGTTCTTGGAACAAATGACTCCCATATCAAGCCACCGGGGGACCCAATAGGCCCACGGGTACCCGTCGCTATAAAGTTTTTCATCATTCTTCATTTTACAACACAGAGAAAGATCTTAAAAATATAAAACAAAAACGCCTACAGTATCTTTTGATAGTACTTCAGATGTCCAAGATAGTTTTACAGAATAATATATAGGATTCGGAGAACTAAAACATCTCAAGAGTTGCGCTTACATAAGAATCTCGCTTCTGGTTACGGGTACCCGTGGGAATAAAATTCTCGACGTTGTGAAAATCCAAATAAATTACAATAAATAATTTGAAACCGTGAGAAAGCTTCGGATATATTCAAAATGCCATCATCTACTTATAGAAATGTTTTCATAGTTTTATTCGTAAATTTAGGTAAGATATTCTGGAAAGTTTGGAAAATCTTACAGCGACGGGTACCCGTGGGCCTATTGGGTCCCAGCCACCGGGTATGAGTATTGAGAGCATGCTTTCATGAAGGAAAAGGTTTAGGTGGGACGGGTTGAGAGAGATGTTAAATGAATGATCATGGCACATTGTCATGAGCGTAGGCGTCAACTTATGTACAAACAGGAAGTGATAATTCCCTACTGATACGATCAGTATATCTTAGATACAGGGAAACTCCAATCTGTTTATCGGGTGCCATCATCAATTAAGCCGTATTAATTTTCCAACTCCATGGTCCAAGTTCCAAGCAACAAACGGCGTTAAGCCGGACTACGATTCGCCTTATATATTCCGACATCAATCTTCCTAGCAGACAAGGTTGATTTAGTTTTTCTTCCAAAACTTCCATTTCTGCTTTGCCAGACATGAAGACGGGTACAGATAGCGGTTCAACATGTCCCTCCCCTCGTCCGAAAGGTCGACGATAGACTCGTTCAGGGTATCAATGATAAATCGGTTGGCTGCTCTCAATCAATGCCAAATCCCCTGCCACAATAGAGGAAAATGAAACGCTGTAGAAGAGAAAACCTACGCATAAGGTCAAGCCCATAGTCACCAGCATTCAACGCCATATCCATCCTCGCAGAAGTATAGCACCCATACCGTAGCTGCACCTCAAGCATACAAATCCATAATCTTTGGGTCTCATCTGCTATCATGCCCTGGCAGCTGCATTCAGAGCAGGTGCTTTCCTGGCGCGAGCGCTCCATAAATCGGTCTTCCTTGCTGGTATGTTCATGCTTGGCGTGACGCATCGTGTTTTCTCTGGAGAGATTCCAGTCCGATGTGGGAGAGAAAGGACTTGGAGGTCTTCGCGATGCAATGTGAGTGAGATTTTATATGAAGTGGTTGAGATTATGGTAGTGGTTTAAGTCGAAGGCGATCGCGGGCTTGGATAAGTAATCCTAGGTGTGTGTTTAACAAAAGACCAAGTAAGTTTGTGCGACTGTCAGTTATGTATTTTACATAATGGGGCGTGCGATCGTTAAAGCAGTGATACTCCAGTCGGACCCCAGTGTAAAGATGTATATGGGACTTAGAGCGGGGAAGCAACTGAACACTAAACCAAGGACATACACACATCCAATGAGACACATGAGAGAATCAGGGCTCGCGACATAGTATGTGTGTGTGTGCGTATATTTTTTTCCCTACCTCCGTAGTTCCATGGTGGCTTTGGCTCTTTAGGTTATGCAACACCGTCACCCCACAGTATTCTAAGGGTGTGCGATGGCTTAGCCACCGAAGCTTATCGGTGCACCGGCGATGAAGTGCGGGGAATGCAACCCGGTTCCAGGGGACGACAGCTCGATAAATGTCAGCTATGCTCGGAGCATAAGGCTGATTTAGCCAACCCTCTCCTCGAGAAAGGAACTCCAATTATGCCAATCGAGATGGGTCTGAGACAACAGTTCAACAGCAAAGCTATGCCGCTGGCTTTGGCTACGCCCTGGATCATCAGTATGTTAATATCATGGATTCCATTCATCAAGGTTAGCCTCTATGAGATGCCAAGCTTTCTGTGAGTCTCATCTATCAATAGCTTTCTATAGCTACCGGTCTTAGAAAAACTGCTAATATTCGAAGGCTGTTAGTTAGCCTTATCAGCGCCGTGGAAGTACTTGGTATCGTCGCTATCTTTATATATACCACTATCTTCCCAGAGTCACCATATGCCGAGCCTGCCGAACCAGGCCGCCCCAGCACTTGGCAAGAGAAATTCCTCCTGGTGTGGTTCTGGTTCCTCTTTATTAGCCCATTTTGCACGAGTATCTTTGTCATGTGGATGGCCAGCGATAACCCTTGCAATGACGAAGACGACTATACGATACTTGATCAACCGATATGTCAAGTCGGCCTAAGGTTAATCAAAGCAACTGCCTTGTTCCGCGCTGGCACTATGTAAGAGCTTATTTACCTTATTTTCTCCTTGGCCATTTGTAACCTCGCCTACAGTGCAACTTTCCTATTTGCTACGTCCTCATGGCTCGAATCTCGACGACCACAGCGTGACAAATTCCAACAAGAAGAAAGTTGGCCGGGCTCTCCTAATATATTTGCATAGAGTATCTATGGCACTTGGACTTTATTCATATAAGAGTCTCATATCGGCGAAGAAACGTTGACGATAGACCGCCTGGACCGAAGCTGATCCTACTGATGGGTCTTGAGCATCGAAACTCTCACCACTTGTGTTGGCCTGAAAATGCTGAAGTTTTGTTGCGATTTTAGCTCTTCGCAGGTACTGTGTAGATTGCGGTAGTTTTTCTGTTTAACGTGCATGATAATGTCAGACAGTACGTGTGTTCAGTCCATTGATCCCAAATCAGTGTATTCGTGTTCTGTTGTTGTTCAGTGTCTGCCCTTGAATGATCTACTGTTTCTATGCGTAATCTTAAGGGTTCTGACCCGCACGTGACACCTCAGCGTACGCCTACTGTTCGACATAAAAGTCATGAAGTTACAAACATGCACTACCAAACTGAATTGGATGAAACCTGTCCACTTAGCTGAGATTCAGGACGTTGTGGTCGCGATTCGAGCCATGAGGAGGTGGCAAAAACGAAGATTGTTCTGCGAGGGTAGAAAATGAGTGTAAAAGAGAACCAAGATAAAGAGAGATTAACACAAAGCCAGCCCGGCACAAGAAGTTGTTTTAATTAACCCCATACTAACTCTGCGTATCGGCTCCTCATCGTCATAACGTCGTCCTTATCGCAGGAAATACCGCTGACCATAAATAAAAATAAAATACTTATGCAAAATAGACTGACAGAGAAATTAAAACCATGATCAGAAGAATTCCTCTTGCTAAGCGATGGGGCGGGGCTCTAGGCAGATAGAGGTATAAATAAGGACGGCAATGATACTAAGCACCTCTACGGTGCTAATCATGCCTGCCAATAGCTTATAAGCGTTAGGATCATACCTAAGAATAATAGCTGCAGGAAATTGTTTAAATGTTATATTTATAGAAAGTTTCGCGCCTCAGGGACGCCGATCTTGGCGAATAGAATCTAAGACATAAACAAACTTATCACCCAGGGCAGAGCTAGCGCCAGCCATACCAGCGTATATCGATCAGCGCTGACTTCAATTCAAGTAAGTCAAGTTCGGGGGTGTAACTTGATTACTTGAAATAAAATCGTCCGTGAACTTACTTAACTTGAATTGAATTGATATACTTGAATTGAAAGCGCTGACCTGAGGCCAGGATGAAGCTATTGGTGTTGAACAGTAGGATGGCCGTACGGGTATCATGTGACCTAATAGTCAGCTGTCGGCAACCCTAGACCCATTCAGGAAAGCATAATAAGCAGACCCCTCTCCGAGGAAGGCGGGGGATGGAGTTCGGACAATACACATGCAATTAAGGACATCAAGGCGCACGCGATCCGTTCAACAATTTCCTTCTCGAAGCTCTTTAACTTCAGCTCGTAATAAGGCCATCTCATGCATATGTTCCTTTAATGCCTTTGTATAAGACTTAATAGCATTAATAATAGACTCTGGAGAGCTACTTTTATGTCCTCTGATTCGCCTTTGAAGGTATTCCGAATGGGAATTAGCCTCATTAATAGTCTTTGGTGTCTTTGGGGTCTAATGTTGAGCCTGGCTGGTATCCTCTTCGGGAGGCGTTGGGGTCCGTAGCTGCACATCAAGCTTTGAGATGACACTTTCCGGGTCAAAGGGAACAAGCCCGGCCCCCCTAGAACCTCCCTTGGTATTGCTTTCTGTCGTAGTAGCTTGATGAGCGGCGTAAAAGGCAGGAAAGAACGTGACCTTAGTAATGTGGGTTACATGACGTCTCATTAGATGCTCTATTTCTCGACTATAGGCCTTTTTCAGCGGCCCAAAGCACCCCACATCAAGAGGCTGGAGTAGATGAGAGGAATGAGGAGGCATACAGAGCGTAATAATTTTCTTCTCTTGCAATATGCTTCAAAGTCGGCCGAGTGATGACTTTCGTGACCATCGAGGATCAGAAGGCGATAGGAACCAACTGATCGGTTAGCTGTATACTCATTGAAGTGCTTTAGCCAGTCGTGCCCCGTCCCGTTATTTGTCCATCCATTTGGAGTCGTGACGATAGCCCAATCGGTCGGGAGGCTGCTTCCTTTATACCAGTTACGAAGGTGATGCTTGCTTGTAACTATGATGAACGGCGGGATCGATTGATCTTCCACGTTGGTCGCCTCGACTACAGTAACCCATTCCTGACTTCCAGGCGGGACTGATTTTGGCCTTCCACGCCTCTCTGCACTTGTGACTACTTTGCCGGTTGAGATCATGCCCATCATAAAGCCGGTCTCATCAAAGTTCCAGATACCATCTGATCGGATACCATATTTCGCGATTGTGCTCTGTACGAGCCTGAACCAATTGTGAATAATAGTCAGATCTTCACATTTGGCCCTCTGATAGTCATATCTCCGCTGAAATCGCGTCTTGAGCTCTGGTTGTCGCTTGACAAAGTTAGAAGCCCAGCGCTTGCCGACTTGTGGCGCGTCGTGATCCGCGAGCAGTCGATTGGCCATTTCTTCAACATCACAATCGCGGGGGAAACCCTTGGGAATCTAGGTCAAGAATGAACTGAACTATGATCTGTTTCTCTTATTCGTTAGCCGACGCGATTTGGGAACCCAGTCGTGTCGATATTGTATGCCCTTCTGCCGGCGACGGAGCCGTCGCTCATTAATCTTATATATTGTTGCGGCACGTTGGGCACTTAGTTTCTCATCATTTTGAAGGGCCTGTAGAGCAAGAAGGGTTCTGGCGTTAGGATTTGTGTCTGACATGGTTGATGGTTGATAATTACTGGATTAAATTGAAAGGTTGTCAGTGGGGGGATTTTTGCGGTGTATACTTGGATACGGCGCATGCTTATCATGTACATTATACAAAATGCAGTTGTTATTATTAAATCTGACTGCCATCTAAAACGCTTGTAGGATGAAGATTATTTGTAGACCGACTCTAGTGCTCAGTCAATCTTCGCATAGCACCATTTGAAGCTTAAAGGATTATTCTTGTTTAATCGCTGCGGGCTTTCGTTGCTTCTGTGTCTATAAATGCGGAGAAAATCAAAGGGACTATGTTTATCCTCGTCATCGGTGTCAAAGACAGATCGCACAGGAGTATCAATCCAATGAGTCTGCGCCGGTCCGAGAGACCTAGGGGCCTGGGGATATTGGTGAAGTTGTAGAGGCTCACATGTGGCTGCTCTCCGAAGATTCGGCACCGACTTCTTGGTAAACCTAGGACAAGAGTCGGTTTTGTGCATAGAAAGGTGGTTGGCTGATCTACTACTTCTTAAGGCAGAGACTCGCCCTTTACAAGGTGCAGTTTTAGACCCTATGACACTTTTTTGAAATGAAGAGCTCCTAGTGATCCGTGGCAAGAGCTCTTCAATAGGAATATCGCGGAGCTCCTTGACAGTATTCTCCCTCTCCATAGAAGGGCCCCGATAGAGTTCAGCGACATGTCGATGAAGTTGCTTGGTGACAGTGGTATTGGCGCAAGGTAATCCTTGTGACTTGTGGGCTTTCCCATAGGGCCGCGACGATTGTTGAAGGGATGAACTCCTTGGAGGAGGTTTAACGGCAAGCTTTGGGAAGAGGGAGTAGTTTGCTATAGTTTTTCGTGTAGTGTTTGGGGAGTTCCGAGCGGGGGGTCGAGGATCCTGTACCTTTTGGCCAACCCTGTCTGGCAATTTACGGGGTAGAGTTTGTGTGGGGATTTCAGGAAGTGGTTTGTTTTGGGGCGGTGGTAATGAGGGTTCCAGTTGTTGAAGTTTGATAGGGAACAGAAAGGCAAGGTGTTGCTTTTTTTGGAGGCGGGGCTTGATGCTTTCGTTGGTTTCCTCGGGGCCAGGCATGGTGTTAACCCTGATCTTATCGGGGGGTTGGTGGTACTGGTAGGTCTCCTCGTGGGTGGTCTCGGGTTCGGTTTGGTCGTCAACAGTCCCAGGTGAGAATCTATTAGATCTAACCGATCTCACGACCTTGTGTCCGTAACATTGGCAGGGGTCCTTCTGCGAGCTACCCTCCGTATGTGGGCTTGTAGTGCTGCTGCCCTCATAGAGGTGCTTGCGAACCCACTTGAGGCTTAACCACCCGTTTGGCTGCTTGGTAATGCTGGTCATGTTAGGAGGATGAAGAATATTCAAGTGCCGTCGAGTGGCAAGCAGAAAGAGGACTGAAATGGGCTTCTAAGACACAACTAATCTGGTCGGTCATTTACACGCGCACGGGGTTGATATATGTGTTTCTGCTGTGTATCAAGAAGAACCCCTCTTCGAGAGTGAGCCATGGAGAGGAGGATTCCCACTTGGAGGGGCTGATGTATCACAACCAACCCTCCTGTCTTAAAAGCAGACGCGGTCCAATTTTTTGTTTCCCCAAGGGGTTAGCTCGAGAATATGGAATTCTGCTTGCGGACCCCGACGTCGAAGCCGCCTCCCCGGAATCCCTTGTATTATCATAGTTTGCACTTTTCAGTTCAGTGACTCAAGCCTCACATAAATCAGCCGTCAAGCCTTGCAGTCAAGGCGGCTCACTCCCAATCACTCACATGTACTTCCGCGTACTCAAGCATTACTGACCCGATACGTGGCCCAGAAGCACACCGCCCATGCGATACATTGACAAAGCCTCATTGGCTTCATTTACCGAAGACTTGCTTCTACAGTACCAGGATGACACGATCTACGTAACTCCAAGCTGGTATAGGCCGCCATTAAGGAGGGGCTAGAGCAACCGTTATTTAGTTCCCCGTTGGGTCCGTGCTCAGGGACGGCCCGGGAATAGTTGGCAAGTGGCGATGTTCTCTCTTTGCTCCCCATTTCTCTTGTTATTTTTGCGTAGCTCAGGGGTAGTATTAAAACTGCAATGCAACCACACGAAGCGGGAAGCTCAAACTGGCAATTGGCCCAAGCTCATGGGCCTTGAAAACTCGACCTTTTCTGCATCCAACAACTAATCAGGGGCTTCGATTTACTATCCCAACTGATAGTCCGCCATCCATCTTATCAACGTATTTTTTCCCCTCACCGCTTCCCGTTCCGGATCCATGCATGTGTAAGTGTATGTGCGTGCATGCTTATCGCTTAATCCACTCACCTTAAGGCTTCTATTCTAAAAGTATTACGTAAAGCGCCAACCGACAAGAGAAAAATGAGGAGAGGGGAAAACCGACACCTGAGAGGTTTTGGCAATGATTTATTTCTTATGCATGTTTTCGAGAAAAGAGGCGAACATTCGATAGTGAGAGTGATGGCGAGTGAGCTTGCATTTCTTGTCACTATCAACAATGACAAGTCGGTCTTGTATACTACCAGAATACAAGTGTATCATAGAGTGGCCACGATTGTTTACAGGTTACTTATTTGACACCTTGAGTTGCGTAGAAATACTTTCTATAAGCAACTTATCTAGAAGCGTTCAGGTTTGTGATGCGCGTAAAGCTGCTGCTTGTATCATAAACTCAACGACAGTGACGATCTATTTCCATTTGGAGTGAAACATGCGAACGCCTAAGCCCTATGGTCCAGAAGAGGACGAAAGATAAACGCCCTTAACAAGTTGAACCTAAATTAGCCCTGTTCGGCCGAGACTATCGATGTATGTAAGCCTAGCACCCCCAAATGGTGTCGTTTCTTCCTGCGGCCAGCATGCGTATCAGGAGATCGAAAGACCGGATGCAACGTGCCGTTTTGACCAGACAGGCGGGTGCTAACGCGGGCATCATCGAGTAACCAAAACCTTACCTTGAGCAAATCAGGGGTCCACGGGTGCATCCTACCAGTAGTCCTCATCATCAACAGATCTGTCAAGTATGAAGAATCTCGATTCTTAAGTACGTGCGCCTGAGGAGGGAAGAGGATAGTGCGAGTCGGAATTTTGACGAATAAGCAAAGATTTGTAACGTCATCATGACAATTAGTTCTTACAATGTTTAACGACGTCCTATTGAACAGGGGTATTCACGGGCCACACTTCCTCGTGAGCTAGGACCATCCATGAGCCAGGGAGTTCAAGCCATTAATTAGCCTGTGTAATATGAGGGAAATATGGTTCCTGGCAAGATCCATTTCTAATTGGACGGAAGCCATCCGATTATTGTCGTCTCTTGAAGAATCACCCCACCGCAGAGCCGGCTCGGTTCTCCCTACCTGTCGAGATACCTTGCGACTTATGTAAACCAACGGGGCATTGGTTGAGGGCATCAGTTGTGGCGCACGAATATGAATGTAACCTCAAAGAAATAAGGCTAGGTCCTATCTCACATACCCAGAGAGGCTACCAACGCATCTGAAATGGAGAAAATATCGATAACCGGGAACAGTGGCAGGTGGTCGATCCATGGACGATTGCTTACAGAACAAATTAGTACTGCTGTGCCGCTTTGCAGAGCATCCCACGACCATGGACTTGGTGCGGCTGATGATGAGACAGCACAAGACCGGCAACCAGAATTACTCCCAGGAATAAATAGGAGCTTATTCTCCGCCTTTGCCGTGCGACAAGGGCTTGGCAAAGCTTGTGGCTGCATCTGGTGTCTCTAGTATGACGGATATGTCCTAGGATAAGGCAAAGTGTTAATGATGAGAGTAGGTTGAGCCAAGAGAAGAATATGTGCAATTGTTAATGTGACATCTATCTAACTGCTCTGCATATGATATGCAGCTTCAGTAGACCCCATGGAGTCAGCCCGCGAACTATGTCTATCATCGTAATGAATCTCAAAATCCGTGTTCACCATAACACCCTCCGTCAAATTCCGTACACTCTCACTACCGCTTGCAATTTCCGTGTGCACCTCAGCCGTGACGTCCCTGCGCCACATTGGCTGCTCGCTATGTCTCGCTCTAGACCCCATCCTCAAGGCGCTGCCCAGCCCGCTACCTTGCTTGGGTGTTTGTCTAGCTCTTGAGTCGGATAGGGCCGTCATCTCAAGGTCAGTTCCATTGCCGCTATATTTGAGTTCGTATGGTGTGTTAATGGTAGCGACGGTGGTTGCTCCTAAAAGACTGTCGATGACTCCCTTGAGACTGGGAATGCAGCCCGTAAGGACAGAAAAACCAAGGGCAATTTGTCCCAGATCATCATCGACACAGAATTCCAAGTCATGTCGTCGGAGTCGCCAAACATGTATCTCGCGTGTGTAAGCTCGGGTATCGTGATAATTGGCACGATGAGTCGAGTGCCAAAAAGCGCCATGACGATGATCTTTCTTCGGACTGATGTTTGAACCTCCCACATTATTGCAATGGGGAGAATGCATAAAGCAATGTCGGTCAAGATGATCATGATGCCGTTGTAGAGAAAAATCGGTCCTTGGTTTGGACACTGCTGTTTGTTATCGGCAAGCCATGGCTGCGGCATAGGACATTGGAAAGCGGTCGCAAATATGCCAGAGATTTCCCATGCAGTGATGATACCACCGAGGATCATATTAGCAAGATTTAACCCTCCTTGCTTATCGATTTGTCGGATTAGAAGACCGAGAGAATCCTTTGTCGTGGCATGGACGAGTATCCCGAGCATGCGCGATGCGTACATCAACTAGCGATATTTTAATAGGGCTATTCCTTGACGAACAATTTTCCCCACCTTGCTGAAATGATTGAAGCCATTTTCTGAGATAGCATCGCGATGTTCACCTAATCCGTTATTGCAAGCAGCAACAACGCAGGCTGTTTGAACAAAGTAAATCAGAGCCGCTGCAAGTGATCCTAGGTCGAAGTCATTCATAGACTTAATGTTCAACCGAATGATCAGCTTGCCAATAATGCCGGGGATAGCGTAGATGAGAAAGATGACGGCTGTCACCACCACGAGGGCTGCATGGTTATCCTCCGTCAGAGGATAGAACGGCGGAGCCGCCTGAGACTTTGTGGCCATGTCGTGTCGTCTAAATTGGCCTTGAATGGAGTAGGCCCGTCGTTTTCGTAGTATTTGTTCCCGACTATTCGAAGACCGAGTTTTATACTCGTCAGCACAGAGGCTTGTGTGTTGTCTTCAAGTCAGGAACCAGGGCGGGATGTCAATGAAAAAGAACCAAACAGAGTTGCATCTAATGTTAATTTGGGGAAGCCACAATAAATATCAAAAGAAACAGGGGATCTGGCTATTGTGGCTGAGACATGCATACATGTTGAGCCGCGGTTCAAATGAGACGCTCCAGCACATTGCATGATTTTCCACCTTCCAGAAATCCTAGTCAGTTTCGATCTCAAGCTGTCTGACGACATTTCCTCATTATGCCGGATGCCATGTAACCAGTGGCCTTCTCATATCAAAGGAACAAAGATACCTACTCTATCTCCGACCTATGTATCCACGCTTTAAGCTTCTTCAGTTGTTGCCTACTTTATAATCCCGTCTCCGGAGTGGGGATCATCCAAAAGATGAAGTGGCCTATGAGATGCTGAAGAGGTCGTCGATCTATGCATTGTCATGGCGCGCTTGGTGATGACAATAGAACCCCTGTGCAACTGCTTGCGTGGCGTAGTCAGACAGACACAGGAGCTGAACAGCCATTTTTTACGACGTGCAGAATGTTTGTTTCTTAGCTATTTTCAAGACTAGAAGCCTCAAAAGGAATAGGAGATAGATGATATTTTAATAATTTGTCTGTTGGTTCGAAAAGGCTGGTCCCTGCAAGCACCTCTCCAAAGCTTTCTTTGAGTCCACTCCACTGGCTCCAAGCTGTAGCTTTAGCGGATGTTAAGAGGGCCCACATTGTTACCAATCGGAAGTGATCAGCGCCGCCACAGTCAGCAGCCAGGTGCTCAGGCCTCCGTCCAGCCGCTCAATCTCCAGCATCAGCCTCTAGCATCGCCGGTCTATTCACGGCAATCTCACCTCGCCTAACTTAAGCCTCGACCCGCTCAACTTCTTGCAGTATTTATCCTCGCTTCAGGCAATAGCTCCCCCAAGCCGCATCGCTTGTGGGTGGGCGTTTCCCGGATGGTCCTATGCTGACATATGGGCTTCCATTTCTACGGCCCTCCTTACAGTTAACCACAGTCGTCCTCGCGTTCTTTTAAGCCTGAGAATCTGCCTATCTCATTACCCTGAATCTCCCTTAATATACCAAACCCCAGCCCAAATGCGAACTGCCGGTTCGTGTTCCTGCACCTCGATATTACACGCATAACCTGGCATCGCGTTACTTTCGTTCAATATATCTCACGCCGGCAGCAATAGCATCAAGCTAGAACCTTCAGGCAAGCAGCAGCCTATTCCCGTGAGCGTCGATGCTTCGGCAAGGCATGCGGGGAGCTCTGGTGTCTATGAGGTGACCAGAACGAGAAAGATGTTTTCGTTTCTCAGGTATTTGCCTTTTCTTTGACGTATATGGCACTATGGGAGGGCATGTGTTCGTAAGTCGATCTGTCTCACGTTAAGTCAATCTCTCGGTCGCAAGAGAGAATGCTGACACGTACCTTCCAGAAACATGTACTTTGCCCTCTTTAATGGCGGACCCCAGACTTTCCTCTTTAGTTTCATCATCGTCTTCTTTGCTGCCATCTCCCAGGCTGCGTCCCTGGGGGAGATGGCATCCATCCAGCCCGTAGCAGGTGCCCAGTACCATTGGACATATTACATGGCACCCCAATCTGTCAAGCGATTCGCTACCTGGATCCAAGGATGGTCAACATGGTTTGGCTACGTCTCATTGCTCGCAGCTATAGCCAACGTCACCATCATCCTTCTTGAGTCTATGATCTCCATCAACCACCCTGACTATGTGGCTGGTGGCTGGCACACATCTGTTCTAGTCATCGCCATGTGTTTGGTCCATGGCTTGATGAACGTCTATTCTTTCAAGCTCATTCCCTGGGTCGAGCTGGTTGCTGGTGTTCTCCATGTCTGTCCCTTCGTCATCTTTGCTGTCGTCCTTGCGGTCATGGGTCCCAGGAACCCTTCGTCCTTCTGGCTGGAGCGCAACATCTCTTCAGGATGGGACAATGAGTATATTGCTTGGAATCTTGGCATGCTTACCTGTGTCTGGAGTTTCACTGGTAGGATATCGAAATCAGCCTCTGACTCTCCCTCGTAAACTAACCATAGATAGGTTTCGACAGCGCTATCCTAATGCTATCACCGGCGTTGCCACTTATCAAAGACGTAGTGATGATAAAATCGATAGCGTCCAGCGCTTCGCGGCCGGCCATTCTTTCATCAGAGTATCTGCCGGGTTGGAGATTCGAAAACGTCTTAATCATATTGGCAGGCCGCCGGCAGCGGGAACCAGGGTCGTGGCCTCAATTGGAGGATTAGTTGTTAGTCGACTTTGAAGAGTTGTATAGATTGACAATTCGAGGCAGGAGCCAATTTGTGATATTGCAAGAGAAAAGAGGAACCAGTATAAATGTAATCATTAAATCACCCGAGACATATCTAACACAAGTCAAAGTAACAGTCAGAATTCAGTGAGAATACAGGAGCTGCGGCAAGGACGGAGTCCAGAAAGGCTGGTGCGAACAGGGAGCCCATCAGTTCTTATCAGTCACAGAGTGGGGCCCAGGTGGTGAGTTTCGCATCTCCGGAGCCCGAACCAATAACATCAAGTTATTGATACAAGAAAGATAAAGCCCTGGCGTTGAAACCGCATCTAAAGTAAGCCACCAACGATTTTATGCGATACCAGGGACTTCTGGAAAAAGCAATAACTTCGATCACTCCAATCAAGATGTGTTAATATCCGATAACCACGCCTGACTTGGAGGTCGGTTAGGAGCGAAGTCTTGATAACTCTGATAACAGTTAGGGGCACCTCAGTCTTAAGCAGAAGGTCGTGTTCTAGCTCACAACAAGCATAGTAGGGATTGAAAGCCCATGCATGTGCCTAGGAGATACATAGCATTTGCCATCTTACCTTCCCAGACTGACAGGATCTTCACTTTCGAGCTGGTCATAAAGTCCGTGCGCCATTCTATCATAACTCCTTTGAGCAAGGAATCCTTTCATTTGATAGTGAGCTGAGCTGAAATGAGAACGGAAATGGCATTCATGCATAAGCTTTGAGTATCTGGCCCTCCTATATACTTAACCAGATGCGCCGATCTCATTTTCCCCAGCCTAGCACTAAAAGCGTCGGCCTAAAACGTTCCTTAGTGACAGAATGCGATCATCATCGGAGATCTACCAGCGTGAGGCACTGGCCGCTCCGTCAGATCACTCGCAGATGGTTCTTCAAAGCATTATAATTTTGATTGTTTCAATCTTTTCTATCCTTGGAGCTGGCTGGATCATACTCAGTTTCGTGGTTCGTACGCCTCACTTGTATTACACTGATAAAATATTTACTATCACTAGGGCTTCGAAAGTCTTCGATCGTTCCGCCATCAGCTCATTCTGTGCGTACAGTCCCTCATTCATCCTGATCAATCTGTACTAATAACCTTTAGCGGTCTTGCAGTCAGCGACTTCTTGATGGCGTTGAACTTTCTCTCATCCACAGCCATGAACATCAATGGCAAAGAAATTGGTGCTCATGAACAAGAATCATTCTGCAGCTTCAATGGGTTCATGACGCAAGTCTTTGTAATCCAGACGGACTACTGGGTGCTGACGATTGCGACATGCACATATGTTATACTGGCAGGTCATCAGTCGTTATCTACTTGGGTCCAAGACCAGCGAATCTTTCTTGCGTGTTTACCTTGGGCGCTAAGCCTTCTTTGGGCGAGTATTGGATTGAAGATGGCGGGATACGGTGATATTGGAGCTTGTATGTCTCAAACCTCACCGAGCCATTGAATTACTGACATGAATGATAGGGTGCTGGTTCACGTCCGACAAAGTCCGCCTCCTCGCTAACTTCGTCCCGCGATGGGCAATCATCATTACCATTCTCGCTATGTACGCTCGTCTCTACTTCATCCTTCGCAAATCGCACAAGAGCTTTATTTCACTGGGGAACTCGGCATCCGAACACGCGTCTGGGAATCTGACGCAGAGCGGCATGCGATCGAATCCTGATGCGTGGCGGTATCATGAATCAGATGTCGCTGGTCGGAAGCTCCAAAGGGTTAGTGACTCACATTACTCAATGCCTTTTGTTTGAAGGCTAACTATTTTAAGATTGCGAGACTAATGCTCATGTACCCTGTTGTCTACTTGCTCCTCTGGACATTACCTACAGCTATTCGCATCTATCAGACTGTCAAACTTGCTCCATCTCCGTTTGCGTTGCAGACGGCTGATAAAGTCAGTAAAATCTTAACTACTCCTACAACAAATACTGACACATCGTTGCAGGCTTGCATCGTTTCTCAAGGCATCGTCGATGCAGTAATCTATGGCATAAATGAGGCTTCACTTAGTCGATGGTGCGAGCTCATCTTTCCGACGAGCGATACTGTTGTTGTTGGTAGTGGAACATCGCTGCCTACTAGAGGCACTCTTCGACGTGATACTGAGATACCCGACCAGATGCTCTTGAGTGTGAACGGTGTCTCTTCTGCTACCGGCAGCACTACAACAATAATAAGCAACTCAACGAATATGGAAACCAGTAGTACAGACAGAGAGGCGGGAGTTGAACTCACAGTATTACCACAGGTGGCTAAGCCAAATCGTCCCAGCAGCAACAGTATGTATAATTAGCTTTCGCTATAGAATAGCTAAACGGGGCAATGAGAAATAAGTATGCACATTCTCCAAACACACCCAATCATTATCATCGGCGCTGACGAGGTGCTTAAACCCACTCACTCTATTATGCTTGCTTGTCTTGTGCGGTACCCGGCGGGTTGATAAAAGTGGTTAGCCCCCCCCCCCCCGCTTAAAGCGAGGATGCCATAACCAACTGTACCAATTACTCCGCGTATCAGGTCCTGATACACGAAATCATGGCCCGTACACGCCACGCACCCCTGTCACTGCCGATCAGATGGTTTAATGACAGTAATTTCCGCCTACTCGTTGGCTAGCCGGGAGGGGGGTGCCAACTAAGCAAGCTTAGTTGGCCACAAAAGTGTGAGACGGGATAAAAGTGTGAGACGATCACAAGGATCACATCTGGGTGGCGAAATCCGATAAATCAATCATTAGATGCTCTTCTGATGTCGGAATAGGTTTAAATTGATGAAAAAAACGAAGTTTGAAGCTTCTCGCGATGTATTGACTATCTCAGGCTGGGGGAAGTGACTGGGGCGGCCGGCAAAGAGCTGTGGCCCGGGAAACTGAAGTCCCTACAAATTATGCTGTATCCGTGTTATCCTGGCCATTCAGGCTTCCTGCCGCGAAGGCTCTTCCCTCTCTGATGAGCTCACGAAGTGACTCACGTAGCTGCGTTTGGTGTTTATAAGGGCAAGGCGTGGAGGGAGGAGGGGAGTCATAGTCGGGCAACGGCGGCAAGCTCGGGGACTTGGGCGGCGATGAGGCTATCACGACTTCCTTGTGTGCGGCAACATTGATGAGAGGAAGAGTATCCTCTTCTTCATCCATTTCCTCATCAGGATCTTCGTGTGTGAGGCGGAAATCGACTGTATCATCGCTGTGAAGGAGTGCGCTGAAATCTACCTCGTTGAGCGGTTTTGGTGCAAACTGTGCCTTGCGAATAGACTCACGGACTTCGTCAGGAAGCTGAGTATCTATCATATAGCCGTTAGTCTCTTCTTTGAGTGCATCGGTCATAGCGGACCGTTGTGTATCCATCGATAGATAGTCATCCTTCTTCCCTGTGTGCTCCAACCACTGCTTAAACCGCAAATTCTTGGGAAATCCGTTCACGATGTGCTTCTTATCCGCTCGCCACTCATCTTTGAGGCGATCCATCTCCTTAATGAGATCTGATCGGAGATTGCGGATTCCCTGCTTCTGCATCTTCTTACGATCTTCCGCGATAGCTTCCTCCTGTTGATCTCGGAGTCCCTGCAGTGATACTAGAGGAATAAGGTTAGATACAGTCTTTGCACGCTTGCCGCGCTTTCTCTCGTGATATCGCTTCTCGATACGCGTTTTGCGGTCGTTTACGTACTTCTGAATAACATCTTCTAGCAATACAGCTTCGTGAACGATGTTGCGGATATGCTTTAATCCTTGCCGTGTAGGAGAACTGAGGATATCGTGATATCTCTCGCCGATGCTCTCAGCGGTGACGGAAGCGCTCAGAAAGCGTGTTTCTGACGGCAGAAGCGAAGCATGAGCGGGCGTGCAGGTCTTCTTCTTTCCTAGCTGCTTGCGAAGCAGATATTCTATCGCAGGTCGGGGCGTGAGAGGAAAGATGCCGCATTTTTCGAAGCCTCTTATGATATGAGCTTTTGTGAAGCCGAGATTGAAGATCTCCTGATTTTGGTGAGAAAAGGCACGAATTTAAGAGAAGGCTCAACTGGAAGGCACATACCTGAAAAGCCCCCGCAAAGGCACGGCGGCCAAAGGTGAGATCTCCCTTCCGCAACGCATCGCGAAGCTTCTTCTGATGTGCATCCTTCAGGAATTGGAATACGCCTACATCCATCGGCTGCAGGATATGCGTAGAATGTGGAGGAAGAAATGCAACGAGAATATTGAACTTGATCATATATTCTCTGAATTCGAAGGCGCCGTGCCCGGAAAATCCGTCGATAACGAGCAACCGCCAAATCAGCTCCTCCGAATTCTTGTGAAATGAAGCCGGCGGCACATCGTGAGTATATTCTCGGTCATACTTATCCTGCAGCTGCTCATTGCATCCAAACCACTCTTCGAAGTCAAGCTGACGATTCTTCACAGCTGCGGATTTCTCCCAAGAGCAGCGGTTAAAATGCTTCGCCCACTCCAGCGTTATTGCTGCGTTGGAAAACGCCGAATCCGACTGTGCAAAGTGTATATCAGGATCTGCATCGATATATGCCCACTCGAGTGTTGGAAACGACTTGAAGATAAGCCAAGGAGGAGTTGTATCGCCGGCTGCGTTGCCTGAGCCGATAACTGTGCAAGTCTCACGATCTTGCGGAGAATATACCTCTGTATAAGCTTTCTTCTTGGTGCGTACGACAAGGCATTCCATTTTATCCCGTAACATACCGACTCTAACTCCTGCTTCATCTGCATTCCAGGTCTCCGATGCGCCGATATTCTTCATGCGAATAGCTTCCTCAAGTCGTTGGAACCACTCCTGCGTATCCTCAACGCCTGCCTCCTCATACCCTGCTCGCGATCCTTCTCTCGACTTCAATATCGATTTCGCAAGCTCAGGATGATCCTCACGGAAGCGTGTGTACCACATCTTATGCATAGGCTTCGCCTCAGGATCACGGCGGCGCAGCAAAGTAAGTGCTGCATCCTCTATTTCCCACTTGGAAGCCGGCAGACCTGACCTATCCATCCACATAATATATGTGACGATAGCTTCTTCTTCCGCATCCGTGAGTATACGCGGGCGGCCCATCTTTGGCTCTACAACATCATTATAATCGAGGGAATTCGCAGCCTCAAGCCTCTTCACGATGCGGGCGATAGATGCTCGAGCAGAGCCGGCATATCGATCTTCAGCTTCACGAAGTGAGAGAGGCTTCTTTGCCTGTGAGGAAGCATCACGAGAGCGGCTTTGGAAGTGTTGGCGCGAAAGAACGACTGCACGAGCAGCCTTGAGATTGATATCGGTAGGCATAATGAAGTTAGACACGATTACTTGGATTTTCACTAATTGGTGTCCTAGAATTCATTGGTTTTGGCGGGCAAAAGTGATGAAATCGCGACACCGATCGGTGCGGGGCTGTCTCACACTTTTATCCCGTCTCACACTTTTGTGGCCAACTAAGCTTGCTTAGTTGGCACCCCCCTCCCGGCTAGCCAACGAGTAGTCACATTCAGTTTATCCCTTTTTGATCTTCGTTTTTACCACTTTGCGATTAAGCATTGAAGTTCTGAATCAGGATGGCAGATGATAATATCTTTTCCCACCTCCAGCTCTTAATCGATCCTCAAGCCCAGCTCCTTATCTGCATTCAGGAGCAATGTGGCTTTGCTCTTTCCTCCAAGCCTTCCCAAGTGAACGAGCATCTTAGGAAAAGGCATAACATACCGATCGACGACCGCCGTAGAGTTGTTCGCCTTCTGAGGAACCGGGAGCTTCCACTGCTGAATCCTGCCGACGCGCTGTTACGTCAAAACGAGTCCCTAGTCCTACAGTCCAAAATCAACTCTAGTAGAGTTGGTTTTATAGACCCGCTTTAAACCTAGTAGGGTTGATTATTGCCAGGGTGTAGAGTTGATTTAACATTGTTCTACTATATACAGGAGTAGTAGTGCTGATCAGAACAGGGGTTTGTCAGGGGTTTGCCACAGAACGCGACACGTCCTTTCGCGTAAAGTGCTATAAGGGGGTAACACCATACTACTAGATAGTCTCGTTAATTAGAGAACAATCATCATTCAGACCTTACTACTATTTACCGAGTTACTATCACAGCTTCAAACTTGAAATCTGAACCATGCAGTGCAGTTTATCCCTACGTTCTTCTCTCTACATACCGTCGTCTCGTGTGTCAGGTTTGTGGGTTCGCCTCTATAGTCGATGAGGTTGCTACGCATTTGAGAACACGACATCGCGATATACAGCCAGAGCGTCGACAGGAGCTGGTAGAGAAGATAAAACAGATTCCGAATATTCTCCACAGTCGGGACGACCTACATCACTATTTACAGTACCCAACGGACATAATTCAACCCATCCCGTATCTTGCGCCGCCAAAACCAGATGGTTTGAAATGTCGTGCTTGCGGCCATATTGTTCGTTGCGTCCAAAAGATATAAGAAAATTGCACTGAAAAGCATTAATGGATAAACCTACGAGGCAGGGGAAGACCAGCACTGAATTGCCACGTATCCGCTTATGAGCTACCATAGGAGGAACATGTTGCGTGTTAATGATTCTTTCCTTCTCGTGAAGGTAGCAAATGGTTCCAGGTTAATATACGATTAAAGGAACAGACGAACGGACTAGGAGTAAGACCTAGTGCTGAGAAGCCACAAAGAACGCTCTAGTACCTAATATCTGAGGCATCTATCCATCTACAACAAACCATAGATCGGGACACTCAATATCGGGAAGCTTCAAGTCAGCCACGAGCAACCGTCAATGACGCAGGCACCAATACATTCCCTACTACAAGTTTGTGGCTAGACAGGACGCAATGGCCGTCGATCTATCGGGATTCACGTCGAGATATTCTGCGAGCGTTAACCAGATTACCTGACCGTCACTCTCTCGACAACGACTATACTCTGGGACAAGGCACCTTAGGCGGTGCACAGGACCTTATAAGTCCACGAAAGGATGAACAGAAGGTTTCATTCATTATGAAAGCACTTGGCTCTGTGATGAACCGTTGTGAGGATACGGTTCGCGCTACAAGTCACAATCTTCTCTGCTGGCTGCTTAGCTCAAGACTGCAGAGCCGTCGGGAGTTGGGTTTCAAGCTTGTTGTAGAGAGGAGTAGTGAGATCAGATATCGAAGGACTCAAAAGCAATTTTTGGCTTTTGTCCTGCGCATTTACCGAATGCCGGATGACTCTCGTTGAGAAATGGTCAACGTGAAGATGAAGCCTGACGTTATTACCCAGTTAGATCGCATTTGGGAGCATAGCATTTGGAACTACGTTGACTTAACGAAAGAGACTTGGCCAGTCATGGAGAGGCAGGGAAATCCCCTAGCAGGAACATGCTCTAGTGTCATAGGCGGCCAATTTATTAGGGGTTCTCTTAATAATCGACCTTGTCAGGAGTCAGATGCGGAAGATGGTACCGAGGACGGCGAGACAGATGACGAGAATGTTGAGGCTTGGGAGCCTGATGATGACGAAGATGACGAGGATCGCGAGAGCGATTATGATGATTCTGGTCATTACAACGGCTTTGATGAGTATGCGGCTGGGACTCACCAGGATACATCCTCAGGATATCAGGTGATTCTGCTGCATCTCCATTTGACCAATTCCTTGCACTTTCGTTTCAGCTTTGTGTTACGCTCAGTACCGAAAGTTATCTCGATGGGCAACCAAGCTCTACACTGCTGATATATTTCAGCGGCATCCTTGGATTTTCCTCAGACTGTCAGAGATTCCAACTCGCTCGACAGTACTGCTCAAAACTGTCAGCAATGATCTATATACAGCGTATATTATTCCTGGAGCGAGCATTGCCTCTACGCGAATATAGGTCTATCGGTATCCCACAGCGGCCAGACGTTGGGCAATTCGAGTGCTTTAATCAAGTCCGAGCCAAGTATATGGTTCTAGGCTCACAATACCCATTAGCAGAGCTGATAAGCCTTCGAGATTTCGGACGCAATATTGCACGCACTGAACCACCATCTATGCTTTTCCACTGGAGCAACGATAGTGAGACGGTATCTCATTCCACCTTTCAAATAACAATGAGTAACTTCCGCAAACTCGCAGACCATTTTATTACACAGGTAGAAGCGCTGTGCGATCTGTTGATGTTTGGTGTACATCCACACGTCGACTTGTCAAAGATCAAAGACGATATCTCTAGTTCAGAAAGTGGTTATAGCTTTATTAGCTGCCCTACTCTTCTATTCCTAATCGCCGTGTATACCTAATTGTCGCATACCCCTGTTCACTTCTTAAGTGACTGTCAATCTGCGGCTTATTTCCATATAATCCATAATATGGCGACTTATTTATGCAATCTTGATTGACGCTCTGCGGGCGCGTCACATACGCGTGTGAACGCGTACTTTACCTTTCATACCTTATCCACTCTCTTTACTGTAATTTCAATTCGTCGTTTCTCTCCAACAATCTTCAGAAGCTCGTGCCATCGAACGGTTAGCAGATTATAGCCGCCTTCCACAGTGGAACTTGAAGATCTCTTCTACTACGATTCTTCTTGGCGTATCATTGTTTGCAAACAGTGTGGCGTTGTACCGCAAACCAACATCGCCCAGCACATTCGACAGTACCACAACGCGATGCGTATCTTCAAGGTCGCTACTGTTAAGCCGACTAGGTCATGTAGTTCGTTGACAACAATCGCTGTGAACGATGGAGTCTCTTGCCATGACGCCCCAAATGCTTTGTTCGGGATTGATTCCATACATCTCAGTGCTCCGGAACTCATTACAATTGGAAGGCGGCACTGATAGAAGCCGAGACATTGCTCGTTCACTGCACGATCTTTTGTAAACATCAGAGTTATAATTCTTATAATGCTAGAAGTGTTGTATAGGGTATGTAAAGACCCTTGCTCCCAACCCTAGACCAGACACTAATCCCGCACCATTCCCGCATATTAACACTAACACAACAATACAACCCCGTCATCACCCCACCAACGCGCTTATCTTATCACATCACAACGACTTCGCATCCGTCCAACCCCAAAATTCCCCATAATCATCATCCTTTAACAATGTCCTACTCAACCCAACTATCTGCCTACATCGACGGCTGGCTCAACACCTTCACCGAATCAGCAGACCAATCCTGCGACAAGCCAATTCTCAATTGGAACCAGATGCCGACGCCTCCGAGTTCAGAAATTACACGATCGCCGAAACGGCCGCGATGTCAAGATGCACAAGAGGAAGAGACGCCGAGACCACGAGCGCGATCACAATATGATTGTGTGCGTGATGATGTATTTAAGGATCAAAAGCCTACTGGCCCATCATTTCGCTTCGCGCTTCCAACTCGACCATTTTCCAATGCGCCAAGCCTGCCTCCATCATCTTCAGCGTCCGGTACATCTCGCTCATCCAGCCCCGTCAAGCGCAGCACTCTCGGACTTTTATCCAAGCCAATACACTTTATTGCCATGAAACGATCACACCTACCAAAGCATATTCACAAAACCTACGACGCCATCTTCAGTATTGTGAATAACATTGGGTTTATACCATCTGCTGTTAGACAGCAGCTTGAAGATAATGACGAGGATGTTTTGGATCAGTGGTTTTTTAATGGCGAGGGGGAGGACGTGTTGAAGGAGTTTACAGAATTGAGGGCGATTCAAGCTGAGGCTGCGGCAGTGCAAGTCGAAGAAGCATCTGAGGGAACGTGGAATCTTGAGGTTCATGGGCCACTGCTCAAACTTGCGTTTAAACCCTTTTCAAGGTTACGCCGAAAGCTTCTCACCCACGCATCTATCAGCAAGCCCTTTATCCCGTCTACCAGCGAAAGCTCTTACTACCCAACCACCAAGACCAAAATGATCGACTGGGGAATCAGCATCTTTCCTCCAGAAACAATAGCAGAGCATATCAGCCGTATGATTAACAATCTACCAGTCTCTCAACGAAGCATCAACCAGACGATATACGGGCCCGTTAGAAACACGCCCATCGCATTGCCCATCGAAATAAAAATCGCCAGCGGATCTCTTGAAGAAGCACGTGGTCAACTTGGCCTCTGGATAGCAGCATGGTATACCAGGATGAACGCATTAAAGTCATGTAACGAGGGGATGATTGCTATGCCTATGATTATTGTTATGGAGCATGAGTGGAAACTTTTGTTTGCTGTTGATCGGAGGGAGTCTATTGTAAGTTCTACTATTTAACTGGGAGTGGTAATGCTAATGAGACACAGGATATTGTTGAGAGTTTGGCGATGGGGAACACGATGGATTTGCAGGGTTTGTATAAGATTGTTGCTGTTTTGAGGGTTTTGGGGAGGTGGATGGAGGCGGAGTATTTGGAGTGGTTAGAGAGATGGCTTGGTTTGAGTGAGAGTTGACTTGGTAGAAGTCGGTCTATTGCAAGGCTAGTAGCGGTAACCTCATCCGTATTGACACTTCGTTTATCGAGCTCAGAGTTCCTGAACACAACGCTTGGAAGAACATTTTATACGGGCCATTAACGTGCATTATAAGCGAGTGAGCCATATAAGCAAGTGAGCCACTTTTTACTACCTTTATAATAAAATTACCTCTAAAAACACCACAACTTATCTAATAAATAAAAACTAATCGCTATATTCTTCCATATGAACCTCAATTTCCTCCTGACAGGTCCTTAAATTATGCCCGGTCTTGCCGCATTTACTACAACGCCGAACGCCCGGTCCGACCGACCTTCCTCGACCACCACTTCTCGATGATTCAGCTACTACCTGCGTATCAATATCTATCTGATCAATTAACTGTGATGCCTCTGCTAGAGTTAAAGGCCCTCCTTTCTGTAGTCTGGTTCTTTTTCCCCTCCGGCGTTGCCCTACTATCTGATTTGCTTGTTCAAGTTGTCGAACCCTATCCTTTAATATGGCTACCTCATGGATAAGGATGCTATTTCCCTTCTCAAAATACTTAACTGCTTGTATTATTGACTCTGGGGAGCTGCTCTTGTGATTGACGATTCGTTCCTGTAGATATTTGGAATGTGATTGAGACTCTAGTAATGTCTTCGGGGTCCTTGAAGCCCACGGGGTCGAAGGTGCCGTGACCTCTATAGGAGGCGTCGGGGTCCGTAACTGCACATCCATCTTTGAGATAACATTTTCCGGGTCAAGAGGAGCAAGCCCGGCTCCTCTAAAACCTCCCTTGATATTGCTTTCTGTAATAGTAGCTCGGTGGGCGGCATAAAAGGCAGGAAAGAACTCGGTCTTAGATATATGGGTTATAGAGCATCTGATCAGACGCTCTATTTCTCGCCCATAAGCCTTTTTCAACGGCCCAAAGCAGCCAACATCAAGAGGCTGGAGTAGATGAGAGGCATGAGCAGGCATGCAGAGAGTAATGATCTTGTTCTCCTCGCAATATCTCATGAATTCGGCCGAATGGTGGCTTTCGTGACCATCAAGGATTAAGAGACGATAGGAACCAACTGATCGGTCCTTTGTTGATCGATCAAAGTGTTTGAGCCAGTCAAGGCCTAGCTGGTTATTAGTCCATCCATTGTCGCTCAATGCAATGACCCAATCGCCGGGTAGGTCACATTCTCGATACCAATTAGCAAGGTGCCACTGGCCTGCACCAATGATGAACGGCGGGATCGATTGTCCTTCTGCATTGATCGCCTCGATTGCAGTAATCCATTCACGATTTCCGGGCTGTACTCTCTTTGGCATCCCTTGCCTGTGGGAGCCTGTGACGACCATCCCGGACTCAATCATGCCCATCATAAAGCCGGTCTCATCAAAGTTCCATATATCAGCTAACTGGATACCGTATTTCGCGACTGTATTCTCTACAAGGCGAAACCAGTCACGAATAATAGTCGGGTCTTCGCATTTAGCTCTCTGATAGTCATATCTTCGAAATCGACGTGTTTTAAGCTCTGGTTGTCGCTGGATAAAGTTATGAACCCAGAGCTTGCCGACTGGTGATGCATTGCGGTCAGCAAGTAGAGAATTAGCCATTTTTTCCACAAAATCGCGGCGCGGGGGAAATCCTCGCGAATCTAGATCAAGGATAAATTGAACTATTATCTGCTCCTCTAGATCAGATAGATTCCGTGATTTGGTGGTAGTATCATGTATTGATTGAATTCCCTTCTGGCGGCGACCCAAGGTACAGCGATTGACATTATATCTGGTTGCCGCCTTTCGGATACTTAATTTTGGGTCAATTTGAAGGGCTTGAAGGGCAAGAAGGATTCTAGCCTCATATAAAGATTCTGACATATTGGATTGTTAATAAATATTGAATTGAATAGTGATAATGTAAGGTGAGGGATTTTTGGCTCACTCGCTTATATGGCTCACTCGCTTATAATGCACGTTATAGCAAAGGTCTAAACCTCAAAACAGTTCAAGGCCGAGCCACTGGCCAGATATTGTATATTGTCGGCCGTCGGACAGAAGACAGCACCTGCCTAGGTATTATTCGCAGGAGATTTGGGTCAAATCGGCCACTAAAATGGGGTTGCTAAGTGTGCAGATTTGGTCCAAATCGCTTTGGTCGAAGCCGAGTAGCTGATTGGGTAAAAATAACCCCAACCCCACATCTGGGGCTAGCTAGCGTCAACTTGGGGTTAGCGTAACGCAGACAAAAGGGGACTTCAATTAATAGAAAACAAAAAACAATAAGATGACTGTTTATCTCTTTACTTTCTATCACCAAGACGAAAGAGGAGATACCGAGCAGCAATGGAGGATATTATACAGCTCAATCAGGACTATCAGATACTGATCTGCCAGCTATGTCAAGCAGCCGTTCGGCCCGGCGCTGGCATCGAGTCACACTGTCGATTTGTCCATCAGCTAAAGGGCCAAGTGCTTAAGGACATTAAAGACTACTACAGCACACTTGAACTACCGTAACTGACCCGAAGCTTATTGCAGTACCCGACGATAACAGTCCGGCAATCGAACAACTTGCCTAGTCCTACAGTCCAAAATCCACTCTAGTAGAGTTGATTTTATGTTAGATACGCACGAATACGATGGGGTGAGTGTATTAAGATGTGGAGCAGAATGTTGTGATGTTATTGATTGTTGACTTGATTCTTTTGATCAGTCTGCCAGGGAGGGGTTGATTCGATTCCCCTCCTTTTCTGGATACAAGAATAATATTGTGATAAAGGAAAGTGGAGCCCATTCCCAGCCGCCAATCTAACATCTGCCTAACAACAACTTGATGCTAACATGGTATGCGGGGTAAAGCGTGTCACCTCACAATTGAGGAAACATACGACAGCGTGCCCATTGGCTTTCCCTCACTTCCATGCCGCAATTCTCCTCTCGCACCACTAAGTGACTCGCCGAGCCGCTCTTGAGTTGCTCGCCTGCACTTGTCAGTCTGTCACAAGTGCCACTGAACGCCCGATGGCCCTGTGCTTCCATCGCTGCGTGGTCAGCTGCCCGCCATCAAGCTCTGTGTGGTCAGTCTGTGCTGAGGGGCTTTTATGACTGCAGCCGGTCAAGCAAGCCGTTTTGGGGGTTTTAACAGGGGTTTCATCAAAACCAAAAACGGCCATAGACCAAGCCTGTTTTCTCTTTCCTCGGAGAAGGAATAAACTCTGTTATCTATCCCTTCAGTGACCCTAACGCCCACTACACGGCAGAGCCATGCTTCCAGAACGGGCTAAGTGGCACTGGAGCAATGCTACGAATGTAATCGAGATGATCTAAACCAAGGCCATTTTTAGCTTCTGGCTTTTCCAGAGAAACAGCAGGCAACTAGGCCAGGTTGAATTTGATCATCTCCTTGTACATAAGGTCACCATGCAGTATGTTCTTTTCCATGTTAAAATTGGCCGATCAAGCCGCTTCCTACTTATTTGCAGCGACAGGGGATTAGCACACTAAACCATACCATGTGAGCGAAGGAAGGCGTACAGTAGGGTCACCAAGGTTGGCACGGACGAAAAGTAGATAATGCGACGGGATTCTGATGGTCCTTTGTATAGTAGTAATACTGTCAGGGCACGGACCATCAAATCGTGTATGAGGACCTGATACGCGGGGTAATTGGTACAGTAGGAATGATCTGGCATCATCTCCCCACTTCTTGCGTTTCCGTGCCTCGACGTGTCCGCTCTCAGATGCTCTATTCAGATGTGGATTTATTTTAGTGTTGATGAGTGCTGTGTTCAGTAGCGCAAGACTCCAGCTCGCTGCTGACCTTCCAAGCTCAACAACAACCCTACTCCTACAGTCTCTCATTGACATATGCTGGCTGGTGGTAAGACCCAACGGTGATGCCCCCTGGCACGGGCAATGCCCATATTCTATCACCAGAATCAAAGCTAGTACGAGAATCAGTACTGGGAGGAGTAGGAGCGCAACGTCACTTAGTATTAGCGATATGCACGTGAGTTTATTTGATAGACTTAAATTCAAACCTCTTTGCATTTGCACAAAGGACGTGGGAAAACCCAATGGGAAAACCACAATCAAGAGGACAACAACCCGTCGTCATGCCACAGTCTATTCGAAATTCTATCCAAGCCCTTGATGTAGCACCCACCGGTCGTCATAGTTGTGACTTGTCGTTATCAGTGACAGAATGCCTTAATGGATTTGTAGTCAATAATGTCGATACACTCTTCGCCTTGGTGGACTTGTCTTTCGGCTCCCGAGCAGTCGTTGTGCTTGTAAATGAAGACTAGGTCCTGATTAGCGATCTCCTGTTACGGTAACTGTAGGCTGAAAACAAACTGCGGCAGGTCTCCGTGACGCGCTTGGCGTCCATGAAATCTCTCGGCAAATGAAAGCATTGTCCGTCTGGAAAGGAATCTGTGTGCCCACTGACTCCCAATCCACAACCAATCTGGTTGGGGAAGGTTTTGATTGTAACGGCGTTCTCTTCTGTCCGCTGCGCAATGGTGGCAGGCAACGAATATGCCAAAATGCAGAGAAATGCGAGATTGAACTGCATCTTGAACAATAGGTTGAAACGAGAAGCGTACGTAGAAGCAGCAAAAAGGTAAAATATCGTAGAGAGGTGAGAATAGTCTGAGATAAAGAAACTGAGCTTAGATGTCCTTGGTTACTACGCTGTGCTTTATAACTTTTGAAACAAGCGGCTTCGCATGTTACGCTGAGCAAGTTACCACTTCTCACACCGCACAAGTGTATCACCACGCCATAATCAGCAACCCCTTCGAATGTTCAGCCATGCACTTGCGAACGCTAGATGCTATGCTGCGAGCATTTAAAGCAGTGCCAAACCGGAGCTGAAAAATTGGTGGTGGAGTCTGAGTGCGCATCGGAGTACATAATGTCCGTGTAAAACCGGCGGTGGGTGCTCACTGAATAGGGCTACTAAGGGGGCCTCAATCTCGGCCCCTCAACTTGTACTTCGTCCAGTAGGGGGGGTCGCTGATTCGGAAAAGGACTGTTGATTCGGAAAAATACCCTACAGTCTAATAGAAATTGCGGGCATTTAGAAGTAGCTACATCTTAGTTTATAATCACGTAACTAGGTTAAAAAATGTCTTATAGAATATATATGTAGCTAAATTATATACCTCCCAGGATACATACATAATTGCAGCTAAAGGATCAGTACATCAGATAGCCTCGGGGGCTATACATTAGCTGACCGTTACGCGGTTACAAGACTCATAGAGATTTCTCGCACAAAGCTTCACCAAAGTCTAACGGATCTTCCTATAAGTAAAGAGGCTAATAGTGATGCGGTAGAGCTGGTGCGCTATGCTTTCGAAGAACTGGTGCCGGATCGCCTGAGGGACTTGGTCGTACACTATATTGCTTGCGTTGTCGAGCATCTGTGGAAGATTGAGGAATTTCAAGAGCTTGTAGGAAACCATGGTTCCTTATCGAAAGCTCTTATAGGTACTATGCTGCTTAGACTTGACTGAAATGATACGTCTTGCGGATTGATCCTATATAGAATAGCGGTCTAAATAAATGCACCTCGAGTTCTTGTATACATCTTTATTGTCAGTTCCAATTTTGATCAAAGGGGAAGCCCCTAACCCTACTCTTCTATTCTTAATTGTTGTGTACTCCTAAACGTCGCGTTCCCCTGTCCACTTCGTATGTATATGTCTATCTCCGGTCTATTCGTAAAGTGTTATAGGGTAGGCCGTTTTTAGGTGCACAGTATAGTGAGAGACTCGAGACTCGCTTGTCTGGCACACTAGCTTATCTACCACGTTGTTCTTTCTTTATAAATATCGATTAGAATATTAGAGTAACGTAACGCGGTTGATAAGTAGTCTGACGGGACAAGTAGTCTTTCTAAAAATAATAGCTTTTGACTTTTAACGTCTTCTAATAACAACACAAACTATCTGATCAATTCCTTGTGATGCTTCCAATATAGTTATCGTCCCTCCTTTCCGTAGTCGACAGGCCTCTCCCGTTGCTTTGTGTCCATGCGGTATGCGCGAAAACAGAATGCCAATGCCTTTTTCCATAGTAAGCGGTATCTAGTGGTTGACGAGGCATGCTCGACTAGCGTGAACGGCTTCGAACAAAGCATATGTGGATGGTTACTCTTCAGCCAACAAAGGAGGCTGCGGCTTGTGCCGTGGACCGTCTCTTCGCAGCGGTCCATGACAACGTCCACTATCTTCAAGATCCAGTCGATCCTGATCTCATCCTCGCGTGGGCTAACCAGGTCGACGGAGAGGCCAGGTACTCGAGCTGCGCTAGCGAGAAGGTATGGCGGCGCATCTGACCTCCCATGGAGCTGTAGATAAGGTGTTTGGACGAGGCGGCGGAGTAGGCTCCGGTCCCTGTTCTTGTATGCGGTCTCCCACCTTGTCCTTTCTAACCATGGCCGCTGTTCGGCATATGTCGTTGCAGAATCCGCAGCTGCAGTTTGCGCATCGCCTGCATTGTCAGGACCAGGGACAAGCCGGCGATTTCGCTGGCACTCGCGCGCCTTAACAGAATTAATCAAGTCTTGTTCATCACCAGTTCTTTCTCGGCCGCTTAAAATGAGACCACGTCCGTCGTCCGCGGGCACCACGGGTCGGACCAGTCGACCATCGCGTTCAACAATCCAGTAGGATCGAGACGGCTCAGAGGCCCATGTTTGCAAGTAAACGTACTCGAAATATGTCTCAATATCTGCCTTCCTGGTTGATCTCCGCGGGTGTTGGGGGTAATTGGGCAGGTCTTGGCCGTAATGTTGCATGATGAGCGTGAAGTTGATGGTGCGATATTTGCAATGCAGACAGGAAAATCCATCGTGGGACCGGAGCTTTCTGTCTTCAGGCGTACCATCTGCAAGTGGCGCAGCCTGATCTGGATTTTTGAGGTCCAGTGTAGCCAGTACCTTGCTGAGACCTTTCCGCTCTGACAGAAGGATATTGTGTTTTTCTCTTAGATGATTGGTAGGATGGGCCCCATTGGGGGAGATGGCGTGTTTGCAGTTATCATTGAAGCAGATTAGTAGTCGCGCCTCAGGATGAACGTATAAGGAGAGCGACTGGAGAAATTCATGAGCCGATTATTGTACCCCTGCAGTTGGTGCGATAGGTGACGGTTCCATGGTATTGGCCCTTTCTGTGTTATTGGATACTGTTACTGCTTCAATATTATATTATTTTCTTATACGATATCTTAAGTCTAGAGGAGAAGGCGAAAGCGTAGAATGCAATAGGAATGGAATAAAAGTGGGAAGTCAGAAGCACAGGTGCGTGCATGGATAAAAAGGAGGTAAACAGCAGGTTGTTTTTGTCGAATCTAGTTGCTGTATTGATACGCACGGACAATACAATACAATACAAGTCTATTACGCCCGGTAGGCCAACGCCCAATGGGCTCTGAAGCTAAAGGTACATACACTTCGCTAGTTATTGCCTTACTCTCGTCAAGCCCATGAGAATCTCGCCTTATTCTTTCCAGTTTAGTCATTGTTCTTCTCCTTAGCCCTCCTAGATGTTAGTAGTAGCAAGTCAACTTGAAGCCCATTTCCTCCAAGTGTTCAGTTTCCTATCTTCGGCGGCTGAAGCGATGCCTGCTGTTGACCATTTGAGGGCGTCGGGGGTTATCGGTTAGTGTTGATAAAATGTTGCCATTTTAGGGCGTTCCTGTCATCTCTGTTGCAGGCGACCTGTGGCGATTGCGAACCTGACTGTAGCTCGTACCGCATCCATGTTCGGTGTCCATTTCTGACCGTCTGATGCTGCCTTATCTCCCAGATGAAAGGAGAGGTTGCCGCGTTTTTCATTCGTACACTGAAACATCTCTTTGCGTTGTGTCGTCCATTTCACGCATCGAAAGAGGAAATGCTCTACCGTTTCTTTTGCCTGCCCGCATGGACATTCATCGGTTGGTGCTGCTCTGATCTGATACAGATAGCCGTTCAGTCGCGCCATTCCAGTTCTAAGTTGTGCCAGCACGCTGGCCTCCTTCCATGATAATTGATCGTACAGCAGGCGGGTGTGTTTACCAGGCAGAGCTGAGTCGACCTTTCTAGAATGCCTGCCAACTCCATCTGGTAGTTTCCTTTCCATTCGTAGCTCTGCCCTCGTTCGATTGAGAATTGTGGTTTTCGCTTTGGCAAATCCTCTCTGTGGCGTCATGTACGGCTCCGTTGCATGACGGGCTGACGTCTTGGCTGTCTTCTGAATTTTAAGCTCGCTGTCGGGCGGTAGCCAGATGAGGTTGACTCTGTTCCCATCTCTTCTCAGCTTCTCTACAGCATCATATATCTCCCGAATATGCCCTTGGCCTGATTGCTGGCGGGGATTACCTATAGCTTGTGCCACTGATCTATTACTCGTTAAGATCACAATAACTCGATATTTGATCTCTGGCAGACAGCCGAGGCCATGAGCAATCGCTGCTAGTTCGGCTGTGTAGGGGTTGTGTTCTTCCCTCGTACCCAGGGTGACCGAAAAGGTTTCGTTGATCTTGCCGGCTCTTGCCACGGATATGGGGATTCTGATAGTTCCTCCCATGCCGACCAGATCATTCCGCGCAGAGCTGCTTGTCGCTATCCTGACCGCCCATCCTGCTTTGGCTAGCTCTTTGCTCTTGTCCTCAGACCTGCGTATATCGATATCCACCGAAATTCTGGCCCTTATATCGATATCCAGATAAGTGGGAGAAATTATCTGGATATCGATATATCCAGGTAGATATCCATACAGCCACATAGCCACTTCAGCAAGGTTGATATCCAGATAAACCACATATAATTCTTGTAGGCTAGAAGAAAGAACAAGAAAGTACCCTAATCTAGAAAGTCCTCTGCCTCTGTTTCAACGCTAAATTCAACAGCAGCGCTGGAAATAACGCCCCTGCCACCGTGAGACTTGGGTACAATGATACCCTCGCGCATCCAGTTGCCCACACACTCAACCTTCGCCAGGTTCTCGCAGGTCATGCTCTCTCTATCCCATGATAGCGTACGCCGCGCCGATGAGAAGTGAGACTCAACATCAGATGATTCAGGAGGGATTGAGAGGATATCAATTGCCATGCGGGATAGCCGCGGATATGCTTTCCTTTGATCTCGATGTAGCCACCACTGGAGAGGAGAGCCAGTTATTCGGGTCGGTGGTGCATCAATAAAGGTTTCGAAGTCATCGGCGTCGTCTAAGATAGGACCAGTAACAGCAATATCGCTCAACAACTCATCCAGCTCGTTGTGCTGCCTCCCAGAGGAAGAGGACACATCTAGAGGCACCCGCAAGGATTCTGGGATTGGCGCGGCATTATATTCATCTAGCCAAATTTGCTGGGCAGCAGCAATAGCAGGCGCGTGCCAGGATTCTTGCCAATTCCGCTCAATGTATTTTCTTCGTTTCGAGGGATCGAGAAGGAGTGCGGCGGCATATACAGGTGTCTGGTCTGATAAGGTGTAGTACTTATTAAGTACAAACCAGCCCATATCGATGCAGTGTACCATGTGGGGATCATGGTTTTCCTTTGAACTATAAAGCTCCTAAATAAGACAATTAGTTAGCCGATCAATTAGATAAAAGAAAAAACATCGCCACCGACTTTATACTTCTCGTACTGTCGCAATAAAACATCCATTATCGAGAGTGATTGGGAGAGTGTAGATCGCGCCCCTTCGGCCAACAACGTAGCTGAGGCAAACGGCTGTAGGAAACGATGCGTCCGTTCAATAAACTCCCACTCTGAAGCTAGCAGGATATCGTCTTGAAGCTCTCTATCATGGTCAATTAGGAACTGTTTTACACGGGATTGATAACGCAGAAAATTATCCAACAATCGATACCATGAATTCCAGCGTGTGGCATTATCTATACCTAGTCGGAGCTTTATTTCATCGTCCCATATAGCCGTATGAAGCGTAGATTTACGTATCCAGACCGCGATGTTGTGTACTTTCCGTAGGGGCGCGATATGCTGCCATCCAGTGAAGTTCTCAAGTATACGATTGCCTCTTCGCGAAGCTCTTCTTCTCTGATGGGCTTCATCTGTTCTTGTTGTCTGTCCGGCGTCGTGTAAGGTGTCATAGAACTGTGCAAACAACTGATCGTTTGAGGTATCATCGGTGGCATCAAGAGCGGCGATTAGTGCCTCTTTCGAAGACGCGAGAAGAAATGCTTGGAGGGATAGGTTAATAATGTGGGCGACGCAGCGGATACGGCGCTTAGAGGGATCAAACGTCAACTAGCAACCGATTAATCCTAATCCAGAGATAAGGGAAGGGCTATCGTACCCCATAGTCGTCTCGTAACCGCCGTGAGAGATAAGACAAGCAGGTATCATTTGAAGTGGCAGTATCCCCTACATGGTAGCCCACTTTAGAAGCAATGCCGTACTTTGCCAGTGTATCGATAATTAGAGATGCCTGGGTTTCACCACTATGGCTATAGCGACATTCTGGCATCACTAGCAGTGCCCTTCGTGGCTGATAATCCTGATCAACCCATCGCGCAGAGATGGCGAGTATCCCATGGCGATGAGGCGATGTCCAGAGATCAGAGAGGATATGGATCTTTGAGATGGAAGCTTCAAGAGTTGCCATGAGCTGAGAAGAATATAACTCATATGTGGCATCAATTAGTCGCATTAGAGCACTTCGGTTGGTCACTAAAAGGTCCTCTATAGCAGGATTAGCTGCTAGCATCATCCCTTGCATCTCATCCAGTTAATTGCTGAGAAGGCAAGCCGGCGGCGTGTGATTAGGCTGATTATTGCATCTAAATACCGATCGCGGTCGAACATACGGCGGAGAGACACATCCGAGTAACGAGAGGGAAAGAAAGCATCAATCCGAGGGCGTGTGGCTTCCCTTTCATCATCTAGAACATCAGAACTGCCCCCAATGAGCGTGCGATCGAGGGAAGAGATAATATCGGCATGGCACCGCCGGGCGTGATGCCATGCGTTGTCCCGCTTCCGATTCGCCCAGGGCTTATCGACAGGGCAATGGAGACATCGATACATCACCATACCCCTGGATTTGCGCTTACGTGACCCGCCGGTGGTGTTCTGGGTATCCTCATCAGGATACGTTGCTTTGAAGAAGAGGAAAAAGTCCAGAGACGTCCCAGTAATGGGCTGGTCCGAAATCGAGGGCGTAGAGGCGGCGGTGGTCTGAGATGATGCCATGGTCGATAAATCACCTGGATAAGCTAATTGTGCTAGAATACCTAGGGCCGTTTGAACGAGTACTGACATGGTGGTGCTGATGTTGAAATTGAGAGAAGTTGTCAGACAATTGGCTCCACAGGGATCATTGATGGCACCAGTCAATTGATGAGAGTTATCTAAAGAACAAAAGAAATCGAACAGCCATGTGTTCGGGAACAGCTATTTGAGCTCATGTTAGGATTATGCGACAGGCCAGACGTGAAACCGGATACGCGACCCCAAGGTACGCCCCGTGTTTCATATCCAGTCGCACGAACCTAGTGGTGATATGCGACAGAAGCCTTTTCATCATCTAATCAATTGATAAGATCTTTGCAGCCAATCAGAGAGCGGTATTTAGGTGGATATCAATCTGGATATCAATTTAAGAGGCAGAGAGTTACCATGCGATACCCCTCCACCGATAAGACCCCTCTACCGATAAGCAAAAAAAAAGTTTCCCCATACAAAATGCATTTTTTCAACCTGATGAGGAAAACTTAACAAAAATAGCAAAAATACACTTATTTCCAGTATTCAGGTTAGAATTCAATATATTTTAATATTTTCTTGGCCTTTAAGCCTCACGGCCTGTATGAGTGCGTACAGCGAGTAACTCTTCCACCTCCGAGTTTGAGCTTTCTTCCTCTTCCATCCCTTCCACCTCAATCACATCCTCAACAGCCCCTGCCTCTTGAATTGCTTGATTTGGCTAAGAAATAGTTTCACCAGCGACTAGAGCATCGGCTAATGTCATGAACTTCTTGTTAGGATTAGGTATGGCCTTTCTCTTCTTGCCTCTACTCAACCGGCCGACTTGCTCCTCCATACGGGCGATTCATGCAGTTATCAAGGCTATCTTTAGAGCTCCCCGCGATAAGCTGACTTGGAGGCATTGAAAGCTCTATTTTATAGTGGTTGGAGAACATTATAGTAATGAACTGCTAGGTAACAATAATATATGTTGTTAAAAACGCAGGCATCGATCCACTGATCCTGGATTTTGAATCAGCGACATTTATGCTTCAGACCAGGCAGATGCTCACAGAAACATGGCTTCTACAGTCATCTAATATAATAAGCCTGGAATTAGACTTACCTTCTGGCCTGATTTGAGGCAGATAGACCTCTCTGAGCCACTCGACTGCGATATGGTTGTCCGTCGAGCCGTTGTCAGAAGTGATGTAATACTAGTCGGCTATCTTCTTGAGCTCATAGATAAACTATTGTTGCTGAAGTCCTTGGCTTTAAAATATAATCCCAGGTTTCTGAAGACGGCTATCTGCAGTCACGGCTTCGATAAAGTTAGTCTAAACGCGGGACTGAGAGCCTTTGAGGACGGCCTTCCTCTTCGGATCGCTACTGCCGATAACCAAGGAATCCAAGCCTAGGTTCTGGAATGGATTATTGAACTTTATGATAAAGACGTTAAATACCCACCAAATCCCGCTATGGTACCACCCTCGTCAATATTAACTGTGTTCTCAGGCTTGATCTAGCTATACTCGCGCTCCTGGATATCGAAGTGCTAATTAATAGCCATTGGGGTAAAAGAATTGAATCTTGACGACTCCTGGCGTTTCCCTATCTTCATGTTGATAACTGGATGACATTTTATGAACCTGGCTATCTAATGCGCACTGATAGCCCTTCCCCGGGCCTCGCTGTCTTAAGAGCGCAGCGACGGTGGCGCGAACTTGGTTATGAGAAGGAGCATAGCTCAAGGCATCTTGCCTAAGTATCCAGGTAACTAATCTGGATCCCTGGGACTTGGATAATAGTTGGGCAGGATGGGTGACCTCAGACTTTGATGGTATGCCTCTTCATCAGCCCGACAGAGTCGGCTGAGGGATGTCATGCTTCTGGGCGGCTTGGTTATGGAAGAGGCCGTTATCTTTGGTAACTAATATTTCTTTAATAATGCAGTCCTCTGTATAAGACGCTCGAGACATTTTCAAGGCGATTATGGAAGGCTGGTGTAGATAAAGATCCTATAAGTTTTGGGGAGGACTGTTCGTGGAGGGGGCATTAACAGAAATTTTATATTAGTGCTATGCGACCAAACCGCCTATATAATATGGAAAAAAATAGCATAATGCAAACCAGCATGAAACTTTCAATAAGACACATCTAGTTTTATGTAAATAAGTTCAATTTTGGCCAAGCATCGTACAAGTGAAATTGAGCATTTTGTATGGGGAAACTTTTTTTTCGCTTATCGGTAGAGGGGTCTTATCGGTGGAGGGGTATCGCATGGTATATCGATATCGATATATATCAATATCGATATATCCAGATAGCACAGTTGATATCGATATATCATATCCAAATACGCAGGTCTGGTGGGGAGGTTCTCGACGTCCTACACACCCTTGGCGTGAGTCCAGAAAAGATTGGCTATTTCACGCTCGACAATGCTGAAAACAACGATACTGCCATGGAGGTCATTGGTGCTGAGCTTGGGTTCGATGGCCGACTACGTCGAGGACGCTGTATTGGCCACATAATTAACTTGTCAGCCAAGGCGCTCTTATTTGGAAAAAACGCCGACGCGTTCGAGCAGCAATTATCAGGCGCAGAAGCGTTATCTGATACTGAATACGCTCGATGGCGCAAAAAGGGACCAGTTGGCAAGTTACACAACATCGTAGTTGATGTGCGTCTTAGCAATCGGCTGATTTACTTATTTAAGGAGTTCCAGAGGGTGAGCGGTTTTACTAAATCCTATTCGTCTCCTACTAATTCGGTATATCTAACAGGACGAAATTGATCGCGCCGCCACCCTTAAACTCCGATCCAAGAAACCACTTAAGCTAATTATCGATAACGACACGCGTTGGCTGTCACAACTCTACATGATCCGCAGGGCTCTACGGTTGAAAACCTCTATCGAACTCCTAGTGATCAAGTATAAGGCGCAATGGGAGGACGAAAATAGGTCTAAAAAGACTGGTCAAGTAACACAAGCCAAGTTGGCGAAAAAACCACGCATTCTCCGAGACGAGAATCAGCTAACGGACAAAGACTGGGAGGTTCTTTACCATTTGGAGGCTATTCTGACTGTTTTTGAGACCGTGGTAAAGACGCTTGAGGGTGATGGACATATCCGCAGGCGTAAGCAAGGCTGGACTGGCTCATATGGCAATATCTGGGACGTGGTGCTTGGCTATGAGTTGCTGCTTAACACACTGGAAGAATATAAGCAGCTTGCTACTGACTTTCCTGATCCAGAGCACTTCCGCATTGGAATCAACCTTGCTTGGGATAAGCTGGATGAATATTATCGGCGGCTGGACGAGACGCCCATCTACTATACGGCTATGGCACTCCATCCAGCTTATCGTTGGGACTGGTTTGATGAAACGTGTGCTCATAAGCCTAGTTGGGTTGAAAAGGCAAAAGAGATGGTTGCCGACGTCTGGCTGTCCGATTACGCTCATCTCGAAGTTAGAACCAGCAGCAGCAGAGGCGATGACGAGCCACCGGCAAAAAGACCTCGGTTTTTCAACCCCTTTGAGAAGAACAGTCGTGCGCCGAACTCACTACCAGCCCACGCAGCAGCTATTGTTGGTGACGAGTACCAAGCGTGGCAGACGGATCGTGACGCCAGCGACGGCAACGTTCGTGATCCAATTGGTTACTGGATCACTAAGCAAAGCAGATATCCTCGGTTATTTAGCATGGCCTTGGACTTCCTGACGATTCAGCCGATGTCAGCCGAGTGTGAGAGGTTATTTTCAGCTGCTGGCAAGATGGTCTCGGGGTTGCGTACGAACCTGGATGCTGAGATCATCGCCATATGTCAGGTCTTACGCTCTTGGTACCGTGCTGGCCTTATCAAGGATCTGGATCCATTGCTTAAGTCACACCTTGAAAGTAAGCATGATGCCGGTTGTGGGACTCTAAGCGACGGCGAGCTGGCGCTTGCTGAGACAAAATGGCTATTGGAGGGCGAGGATAGCGCCAGCGAGGTTGACGATTCATCACAGCAGCAACAGGCTGAAGAGTTAGTGTCAACGTCTGAAAGTGAGGCTGAATAGGCACCCACGAGGTTGTGAATAGCCTCAGAATTCCACTTATAAATCCACTTATAAATCCACGTGTGTACATCCATTCCACTCCGGTCGAATATGTGTTACATCCACTATGTAATTGCCTAAAAAATCGTACATCCACTCACTTTGGTCCAAAGTGGAGACAGCGCTGCCCTCAAATCAAACAAATCAAATCCGGGGTCATATTTGAGATATTTGATAACTCTCAAGACTGGATTTGTTGTTTGAAATATTTATTCAAATATTTCAAATCTGACTCTATGCTTCCATGCTAACATCTCCAATCTCCCATTGGACCTCGTCCCCCCCCCCCCCCACACCTATTGTCGCCCCTAGCTTCACAGCACCATGTCTGACCCAGTTCTTAAGGCATTGTAACTTCTCCAGCGTTTCCGTCGTCATCGAAAGCCTCTGTGTCGTCAGCGTTAACTTGGCTAGGCTGAACGACCTCCCGCAATCAGTCGCCATCGCCGGTATCGCGAGTATATCGAGAGCCAATTGGCTGATCATCGGGAATTGTCCCTGATGAGCCATCCACCACTCAATTGGGTCCTCAGTCTCTTGCGGCTCTAGCCGTAGATACCGCTCAAGCTCACTTCCCATCACCGTGGTCTTCGCCGTCCTGCTTTTGATCCATTGCTCGAATACGCTAGCTTCCGTTGTCTTCCTTAGTACGCTTAAGGATGTTGATGTGTCTATGATCATCTTCTGCCGCTCATCCACCGGCCGGTTGCAGCGGTATCAACGGTCCAAGTAGTCAGACAGTCCAATCTTAGCATCCCTCACCCACACAAGCTGCTCTTCCGATGCCCAGTTCACCTCTAGATAGTTCATGTCAAGTGATGGGTGGAGGACGATGGATGCAGCGAACAACGGTGAGTCTCCAAGCTTGGTGTAGTACTCGTTTAGTTTCTGCCAGGCAGTCATGATAGACAGTCTTAAATAGTGTCGGTGATCCTTTCCCATGTCATCGATTCCTAATGATCCTGACGGCTTGCCTGATCCATCATCGCATTGTCTCGAGCCACGATCTGACGAGGGGCCTTGCCTGGACTTTCGCGGATGGATATCCGTCTCGCAATCCCTCAATCGAGCAGGAAGCTGCCGGTTACGGTCTGGTCGCCCACGAGCCAGCTCGGCCTGCGAGTTGGTGTCCTGTCCCCCTGCCTCGTCTGGAACGGCATGATGGAACAGCTTCCGATCCTCTAGGTGCTCCAACAAGTATTCCATGCCCGTCATCACCTCCCAGAGCCGTCCATTACCTCCCTCGCTGCCCCAGCCCTGCGTTCTCATAGTCTGCAGATAGAATGGCTCAAGAATATGTTTGATTTCCGCCAGAAGTCTCCAGTCATCTGCTTTCAGCATGTCGGCCTCGGGTAGTCATTTCTCCACTTCCGGGTGGACTAAGAATGCTCTGATGTCTCCCTGCTTGATGAGCGCTCTGGAGATCATGAGGTAAGTGGAGTTCCATCTCGTATCGTTATTCATTACGACCTCTAGCTCCGCCGTTGACTCACTCGCCAGGAGATATTCTTGTGCTTCGTCATTCTCACATGAGATCCTTTTAAAAAGCTCACACCTCTGAGGGGAAGATCTGATGAACTTGATAACGTTATGGATCTTTCCCACCGGCCCTTTCTTTCTCCAGTGTCGTAGGTCATCCTCACGCCGGCCGAGAAGGTCAAATACCTGCAATTCGGCCTCGAAAGCCTCGAAATCTTCGCCGTAGAGAAAGGCGCGAGCAACTAGGTTCAGGATATGTCAATAGCAGCGCACACGTCTGGCTCGAACGTCCGCCGCACTCATCTCTGCGTCGAGATCTCCGTAGAAGTTCATGAGACAGCTGTTGTTTGAAGATGCGTTGTCCGAGATCACTGTTCCGACTCGATCCTCTATCTTCCATTCACGCACGATTTGCCCGACCGTCACCGCAAGATTTTCTCCGCTATGACACCCGAGCTGGCGACGGAGTGCCAATAGGCGCGACTGGTCCTTGCCCTGGCGGTCAAGAAAATGAGCTGTGACTGCCATGACAGCATGCCGATTAGGCGATGTCTACAGGTCGAACCCCATATGGATTTTAGTAAGGGTATCTGAGAGCTCCTGCTTGATCTCATCTTTCTTAGACTTGTATATGTTACCCAGCAAACGGCCCATTGATTGCCGGCTCCATGGTATCTGGTCAGATAGGTGAGGGTCAAGCTGCCAAGCAAGCTGCTAAAAGAATGTATTGCTGAAGAAGGAAAAAGGAACATTGGTGTTAATTAGAAGTCCCAGGCTTAATTCTCGGATCGTCTTGACTCTGGCGCGCGGTACAGTACTGTACTGCAAGCGTCGTCGCTTAGGCCGTTCAGATTCATTGGTTGACAGATCTGGATTAGCTGCTTGACTGCTCTTGAAAGTCCTGTGAGACCTGGCGTTAGTTAATAGTGCTCAAGCTCGCGACGTTATATTCACATTTACATACTTGCGGAGATTGTCCGCTGCCGAACTTGTAGCAGCAGCGGCGAAGAACTCAGGCTGACCCTTCGCGTCGCACAGGCGACAGGCCCAGTAAGGACTCAGCGGACTGTCATTAGTGTCAATCTCAACAAGAAAAAGTCCATGGCGCTTGATCCAGCTCTTCCGACCCTTTGAGCCCTTCCGGGACAAGGACTCTCCCAAAACATATCGTTTGTTCCTCCACACTGCTCGCGGAAGATCTGCAACTGTAGGGTGGTCCGGTAATGCCGACTGCGTCGTTAGCTCGAATTGACTCGCCAAATTCCTTGGTGGTCGGAGAAAAGAAAAGGCAGAGGGTGGAGGCGAAGGAAGCATGATGTCGTTGGATTCCATCGGGTTAGGCGTCGACTCGTGGGAGGAATGGTACGCGTTGAAAGGTAAACAAACTAGCACTGACGTGACTTGATGTTGCTAGGGCGGGATGTAAAAGTTAAGGAGCTACTTTCTCCCCCACCAGCTTGACAGTGGTATTGGGGTAGCTCACTAATGGAGGGCTTGATGGGTGACTTTGATTGGCTGGGGTTGCTCACCAGCCAGGTTCCGGGTAAGCTGTGAAAGCGTGGTCGACGGTTTAGCAGCATGGAGGCTAGATGGCATGTTGTGTATCAAATCTATCAAATGTTATTTCAAATCGAGGATCTCGTATTTGTTTGATTGAAATAAAATTTTGGCATATTTGATTGATTTGTTTGGCAATTTGTTTGATTGGATTTGACTTGGGGGCTGCGCTGTCGTGACCGCCCGAAACAATGTTACAACTGCCAACTGATCACGAACCACAAAGCCTACCAATGCGACAGACCACAAGTCTGTGGCAGATGCGCGCAAGAAGGCCATCACCACAGTGCATGCACAGGAATAATCCCGAAATGTATCCCATGCGGCAGCCCCCACAAGTCATACAGCAGAAACTGTCGGAAGCTCTATCTATCGCAGCATAAATAGCACGTTCCGACTGTTTTAACTGAATGTCAGAAAGCAAGGGCCAGTATACGATAGTTTGATAAACGATAAGGACATTCAGGATGCAACCGTATTAGCCATCTAAGAACCCTAGGCGCAGAGGATCCAGGGTAAACTGTTAACGATACCCATGGGGCACCACAAATGGGTCAAGATGGTACCTACGATAGAAAGGGAAGGTAGATGGGTAGTTCGGAGTAGATCAAGATCTTTGTTGGATTACATTGAATGATTGTAAGGTGCTGTGGTTGCCTGTAGATTTCCGGCCGGCGTCTTTAGCATCCTCCATCATCTCGAGATTGACAGTTATACTTGGCTCCGTGAGTGGAAAAGTTATCATTATTCGCATGTCTGATAATCAACCGCTTTGGAATTGAGTTCATGTTTCTAGAAGAATCTCAGTATGATAGTAGAAACCGCCATCCCATCCTCTTGTAATGTACCTTTCAAGCTCACCACGTTCAATTTAGATCGTCAGCCAGCCTCCTGGAAGTCACCCTCTGCACTGGATTGCAGAGCGCCGACTAGGTCAAGATTAGTCCCTCATGTACCAAGGACTGCTTGTAATTTAGTAAACTACACACTTTCTTTCCGTCTGCCAATCCTCTATCGTCATTACTTTCATGAAATTACATTCTTTTTATCTGTGCGCGTTGGTTAATGTTCGAACGCCCCACCACCTCTACCCTTGTCAGGGGCTCAATGGCAATGAACCATGAAGGCAACCCTTAGGGTGGTCTCTCCTCATCCTAAACCACCTAGTTCGCTCTGAGAGTGTCAGGTTCACTTTCTCACTTATTTCATCGTGCCGAATCGTTAACGGGCCTGATGCAGCGAATGCGAGAGAGCATAGTACATAGGCGACTTCGCCGCGGGAGTGTTTACTAATCTTGATTCTTTAAGGTGCCTTTACTAGAGAATTGAACGTGTAAGATAGAAACAGAAGCACATAGTCCCGGCCTTGACGATGGCAGAATGGAGCGTCGAAGTGATAGTAATCTTGTGGAAGATGAGGAACTGCCAAGGGCCTGTGAGTTCAGGTGCATCTGTCTTCCAGCGAGTACCCTCGAACTTGTTCTCGAGTAACTAATTCGATTACATCTCAGTATCCATTCTTGCCTGCTATCCAAAGTCAGTTTGAATCCATTTGCAATGATACGGTAATACCGAACGGAAGGAAGAAGACGGAGTCATTGCCACAAAAACTGCATAACGCCAGGAAAAGGCTGTTGCAGGGCCTAGCAAATAAGCTGGTATCTTAACATAAGGCACATACAGTCGTCAGTTAGTATACAAGGCCCAAGAGAATTGTGACAACGAGGTAAGAGCGGCTGATGAAATGCTGGAAGAAGCCAAATCCTTGTACGGAAACCGTTGGCAGGCGTTAAAGAGGACGCAAACATTGATCAAAGTCCTATAACAGCGTATCAAAGCCTATAAGAAAGAGATTGAGAAGGCAAGATTTGAGACCTTTCGGCTGACATCTAGTATGATAAGAAGAAGTATATACTTTATAAGAAAAAGATGACAGTCTCATAAATTATATCTTAACACGGATCAACAGGGATCGATCACCCTATCGCACCGCACCTGTTAATGGTTTCATCAGAGTCTCTCTATCTTGGCATCTCTACGCTCCCTTTCCCCTTCTTTTCTTCCCGCCTATTCATTCTTATTGCCAAAATCCAGCCATATAACCGTCTAATGTATACCTGACGAATTCTCATATGCACTTTATACTGGATAGCTAAGTTACGCTTTTAAATTCTAAGAAATGTGCTTTCTATAGTGCTATAGAGCAGTATAAATATTATATGGATGACACACGTTAAATAAAGAAGCCAAGGGTTGCCTGCTAACATAATAGGAAATGGCTAAGCAGTCTATCGTAGGCATACCGAGTTTCATTACTAGGTCACTTAAGCCTTTAGCAGGATAACCCTCATGCAACCAATGGTTACGGATAAAGTCTCCACCACATGCCTTGCCCCCAATGCCTGGACCGCCATTCCCGTCCATAAATAGCATCGCATGTAACCCACCTGTTGAACTATAATTATACCAGACATAACTAGAGAGAGCTGCTCGCTCATCGGCCGAGTCTGTGGCGCTGGGCTTACACTTTTTAGATTCTCTGTCGATATGACAGTTCTCCCAGTCGTTTAGGAGGCCTTGTGTTCCATTGCTCTGCCGAGCGATAAGGAAGCCTGAATTCTGTGTGACCTGATCATCGACGTGGCGGTTTCGTGGTGGGTCTAGGTCATTAGTCATAAAGATAAGAGTGTTATTTGTGACATTCCATAGTTTCATGATCCACTCGAAGGGCATTTGAGGGTACATAAATATGGCGTCAGCATTAAGAAAAACGACGATTTCGTGATCCTTGAGTGCCTCTCTGATCATCGGAACCTTGGTCCAGGCCTCATGGCGGTAAGGATAGCCAGGAGCTCGGATGAACCGATAGTCATATCCGTGAATGACAACTGAAGAAGACAGTAGAAGTTAGTTGTTCCCTTCTTTTGGCAGGCGTATTGAAAGGAGAAGTTACTGTAAAGATAGTGATTCGTCATTCCAGCAGTCCTTCCCATTGTTTCGTTTTTCAGGGACGTCTCATTTGGGAGAGCACCAGGATCCGTACCTAGCCGGATATCAACATCCAGAATGAGCAACTTGTTGTGCAAGGACTGCGACCAGTGCTGATTGTCTCCATGGGTCTCGAAGTGATATCCTTCTCTCGTCAAGAACAAGGTTCCGATCAACTACACCAACTGCCCTTTCGGCCCAGAGCAGTGTAAGTGTAAGTTAGGTAAGCAACCGTCTGATGTAACGTACATCACAAGCGAGTGTCCCACACAAGCGAGTGTCCCAAAAATCCCTCAACCTACACCATCACTATTCAATTAGATATTTCTCAACCACCCATAATGCCACAATCTTCAAATGAAGCTAGGATCAATCTTGCCCTTCAGGCCCTTCAGAATGACCCAAAACTTACAATCCGACGGGCGGCATCTATCTATACCGTTAACTACCGTACCTTAGCTCGCCGCCGGCATGGCATTCTTTCAACGAGTGATACTCTCACAAAATCACAAAAACTGTCTGATCAGGAAGAACAAAAAATAGTCCAATTCCTTCTTGACCTAGATTCGCGAAGATTTCCCTCGCGACTATCATATGTGGAAGATATCGCGAGTTCTTTACTTGCTAACTGCGATGCGCCACCTGTTGGCAAGAACTGGGCTTATAACTTCGTTAAGCGACAACCAGAGCTAAAGACACGTCGATTTCGCAGATATGACTATCAGAGAGCTAAATGCGAAGATCCGACTATTATTCGTGGCTGGTTTCGGCTTGTAGAGAATACAATTGCGAAATACGGTATCCGATCAGACGATATCTGGAACTTTAATGAGACCGGCTTTATGATGGGCATGATTGAGCCCGGAACAGTCGTCACAAGCTCGCATAGGCAAGGAAGACCAAAGCAAGTACAGCCTGGAAACCGCGAATGGATTACTGTGATAGAGGCAATTAATGCCGAAGGTCAATCGATCCCGCCGTTCATTATTGGTGCAGGCAAAGATCACCTTGCCACTTGGTATGAAGAATGCGACCTCCCCGGCGATTGGGTTATTGCATTGAGCGAAAATGGATGGCCTAATAATAATCTGGGTCTTGAGTGGCTAAAGCACTTTGATCGGGCTACAGCTAAACGGACGAACAGTCGCTATCGTCTCTTGATCCTTGATGGTCATGAAAGTCACCACTCCGTCGAATTCGAGGGATATTGCAAGGAGAACAAGATTATCACGCTCTGCATGCCTGCTCATGCCTCTCATCTACTTCAGCCTCTTGATGTAGGGTGCTTTGGGCCGCTAAAAAAGGCCTATGGTCGAGAAATAGAGCATCTGATCAGATGCTTTATAACCCATATTACTAAGACCGAGTTCTTTCCTGCCTTTCACACCGCCCGCCAAGCTGCTATTACAGAAAGCAATATCAAGGGAGGTTTTAGAGGAGCTGGGCTTGCTCCCTTTGACCCAGAAAATGTCATCTCAAAGCTTGATGTACAGCTACGGACTCCAACGCCTCCCGTCGAGGTCACAATACCATTGACCCCTTGGACTGCAAGGACCCCAAAGACAGTGCTAGAGGCCCAGTCGCACTCTAAGTATCTGCAAGGAAGGATCAAAAATCATAAAAGCAGCTCTCCTGAGTCAATGATTCAAGCCGTCAAGTATTTTGAGAAGGCAACAACTAATCTTATGGATGAGATGGTCTTACTGCATAATAGGAATCGACAACTTGAACAACAAAATAAGACAGTAGGGCGACGCCGGAGGGGAAAAAGGACTAAGTTACAGAAAGAAGGGGCTTTAACTATAGGGGAAACATTACAAGCAATTGATCAGATGGATGTTGATGCGCAGGTAACAGCTGAATCCTCAAGAGGTGGTCAAGGAAGGTCACAAGGATCAAAGCCTCGGCAATGTAGTATTTGCGGAAAGACCGGGCATACTGCAAGGACCTGTCAAGAGGCAATTGAGGTCAATAGGGAATAGTATAGCAATTAATTTTAATTGATCAGATAGGTTGTGGTGTTTTTATTTCTCTTTTTGGGTCTTTAGGTGTAGATTAGTGGGACACTCGCTTGTGTGGGACACTCGCTTGTGATGTACGTTAATTACTAAAATGAAATATTTACGGAAAGGTGATAGCCAATTGAGAAGCATCAATATATGAATATACTGGTATATGGAAAAAGGCCAACCTATTGCATCGGAATGACTCCTCCTTTTGACTCTCCCTTGTTGTCACTACCTCGTATGTGGGGCAAAGAGGTGTTAGATTGGCGGCTGGGAATTGTTGGATACGCAATTAGGGTTGATGTCCAATTAAAATGGGGTTTATTTTCACACTTGAGGATCAATCTAGTCCCCAAGAGCTCGTCCTTCTTCTTCTGTCTCTGTTCTGTCCTTTTAGGTGCTTTCTCCGCTACTCGGTATTGATATATCCGGGGACCCATAAAATACACGTTTCTTTTATCGAGGCGCTATCACTAATCCAACAGGTATGGGCTCCACTTCTCTTATTGCAATATTATTCTTGTATCCAGAAAAGGAGGGGAATTGAATCAATCAACCCCTCCCTGACAGACTGATCAAAGAATCAAAGTCGACAATCAATAACATCATGTCACGAGCTCTGATTCTCTGATGTGTCTTATTGGATGTGTGTATGTTCTTGGTTGAGTTGCTTCCCCGCTCTAAGCCCCATATACATCTTTATACGGGGGTCCGACTGGAGTATCATTGCTATAACGATCGCTCGTCCCATTATGTAAAATACACAACGTGACAAGATCACCAGTTTCTGCTCCATAATCCATTGAATTCACCCTCGTGACACACATAGCTCGCAACGAAAGTCATGATCTACACAGACAACCAAGCAGCCATTAGGTCGGTGGCGAGGCCCAGGGGTAAATCAGGATCTTACCTTCTACAAGACATCACGCAGAGGATACAGACACTGCGGGCGCAAGGCTTAACAGTCGAGGTTCGATGGATTCCAGCTCACAAGGGGATATACGGTAACGAAGCTGCCGATCGAGCAGCCAAGGAAGCCACGGGATGGAGACAGAGAGGACCACCAGGTCCAAGGGCACAGCAGCCTCCAATATTACGTTCATTGAGAGCCACACTGAAGATGTGGTCGCGCAGAGTTGTCAACAGAAGATGGCAAGCCCAATGGCATCAGGAAACTAGGGGTAGGGCAACCTACCGGCACACACCAGAACCAACACCGAGAGTACTACAGCCACACAAGCACTTCGCCAAGAGGCAGAGCGCCATATACACTCAACTTCGCACCGAGAAGATTGGGATGAACGACTTCCTTTTCAAACAAAGAGTACCAGGGTTCACGGACCCGGGATGCGACTGCAGAGAAGGACGACAGACAGTGGCTCACATTTTGCTCCAGTGCAGGAAGTACTCAGCACTTCGAAATCTGGAACTAGGACAATTTCCAGGACGTCAAAATCTTCGGACACTGCTGAGCGAGCGCAAAGTAGCAGCAAAAGTCGTCAAATTTACGGAGCAAACCCAGATCCTTGGGCAATTCAGGATCAGTTCCTGACCAGACGAAGCTGAGCACTGGGGGGAGACTGTAGGTAGAAAGGACCCGCACACGAGGCGGATAGTCCGCCTCGCTGGAGACAAAACACATATGTACATTAGTATCTCAAACCACGATCTAAGGCAGCTGGCTAGCCGATGTAGATAGAGGTTAGGGAGGAGGAGAAAGTGGGAAGTTTGGAGACAGCTGGCCAAATATCGTTTGATGTCTGGCGAAGTGGGGCGGCACGGATGAATATTCGGGGCGTCTCGGCTGTCGGCCAAACCCCACTAGCCGGGCATGGCTGCTGTTAAAAAGCGGCTAAAACCGAGTAGGAATACAACCAACCAACCAACCACATAGCTCGCCCTTGCATCATCAAGCGTCATCACCTCTTCCTTCTCCCCCTCCTTTTCCTTTCCACGTCTTTTATCCCTGTCGTGAATATCTAAAGGTTTTCAATCACCTCTTCTGTTTCTTTTTACTGTTTGTTATTTTTGTGCCATTGATTATCTTATTGAACAGGTTCTCGACTGGTTGTGTCTCCACCAAATACCACACAATACTCTGCAAAAGGACACTTGGAAAGAACCTTAATACTCCTCGCGATAAGATACCTTTGCCGAACAGCAACTTCATCGAACAGTTGCGCAATTTAGTGGACATGGCGACCTCACATTCTTCTGCTACATCGACCACTCCGTCGCGCAACGGCAACGGTCGTGTCACATCACCAGACACGACGCCTTGCACATCGCAAGCGCCTGTCGCAACCCCACCCAAGAGGCACCCGCACCGCATCTACCAGCCAGCCAAGAATTCCCTTTACGATATCTTTCAGCAACATGCTGGCACGGCGCTCTTTGTGCGCCCCATCTGCTGGACCGATTTGCATGCTCAACTCCTCGGTGTGAGATGGGAGGAACTACCACCATGCGATACACCTCAGCCTACGATATCCCCAGCCACGCCACCTTCGCAAGGGCATCTCAGTCCGTCGAATACAATCATCACTCTTAGCAACGCGCTCACACAGATTCTTTTGCCCGACCCGATGCACCCTATCTTCACCTCCATTGCCGTCAAGACAGCCCTCATGAGGCTATGGCCTAAAGCCTTTAGCGAACCGCATTACTTACCCGAATTCCATCTATACTTTGGCGGCCTCGTTTATCGTGATGCTGTGCCCGCACAGATCATGTGGAATTTTCCCTCTGATGAGATGAAGGCTTCCTACGCTTCCTTCAGATCAGTCTCAACGTGGCCTGCCGAATCCTCCAACATCTCAACACAGTTCCCTCCAAATCAAAGCCATGCTAATCTACCCATGATTTGCTATGTTGGCAAGACCCAGCTGGCGTCAGTCCGAAACACCTCATTTCGCCTCGCATGTGGCCCGGGGAGATCATGGAACGAGCCCGTGTTTCGTCTCCAGCAACTCAGAGCTCGCATGCTCGTGCCTTCAAATCTGGATCACGATGCACACTTCGTGGGCATATTTTTAGGGATGGCGCAGAAGCATTTTTACCCTTCCCTAATTATCAATGGCAGACGCGACTCACGAATATCCCCAGAGCAAGGCATTCCGCCATGCCCTAACTTTCACGACCTCAAATTGAGGATCCTCACCCACGATACAGACACATTGGAGTTTATTGTCTACACTGGATACGTAACAAAGGAATTTTTGGAAAAGTTCCATGATCCGTTCAAAGCCCCGCTCGATGATGACGATGCTGCCGTTTCCGGCCTCAAGATCGAATACACAAGGGTTCCTATTTGGCCGATTCTAGGGCTACGAGAGAGGCTTGGCAAAGCTTTAGGCCAGGAGGTTGTTGGTGCTTTTAATCCAGGCGATATAGAAACATGGGAGAAAGAGCCCGAGTAACAGCGGCGAGAAGCGCAAGCGAGAGGCCCTCTGAGTGATTAACAGTAGCTTCGAGGAGGTGTTTGATGACGAACCGGAAACGGTGTCAAATAAGCGCTCCCCGAACTAGATTACTCCGGTCGGTGTGGTCATCTGGGAATTGGAAGTTGCGAATGCATAGAACGAACAGGGCCTAACACCAAAGAATGATGGTTTGGTGGTGCAGACACGCCCTAAGACCGAAACTCAAGCATCAAGCCCTCCGTGAACGGATGATATGACTTGGAACCGGCGTGCGAATATGGAACTATGATGCCATGGATACGAATGCGATGGTTCAAGGGGTGTTTTATGATGACTGCTGAACACACTATGGCCATGCCCGAAATTATCATTTTCCCGCCAACTGTGCTCACCAGAGGCCATTCATCTCTATCTCCTACGTTTTCATCGCCATTGCCGTAGAGAGATTTCAAATGGATTATCTCATCGATAAACAGAAAATACCGAATTGACCAGCATGAGATGAAACAAGGAATCGGGTGCAACTTAGAGTGCCGAGTAGGTGGAACGGGGGGCTGCGTAGGGCGGATTGATACGGGGAAACCTTGACGATATTGCGGCTTGCCTAGGTAATGCAATACTAGTACCCTTGCATGGGTATCGCCAACTATTCGAACAACATATATCCCGCCCTCAACAGACGGCCCTTGATTCGGCCAGAACTTCGGATTACTCACCCGACAAGTTACATTCCAGGATAGTGGTAAAATAAGCTATTCCCGTCACTGACCCCTAGCATAAACGCAAACGTCTTCCAGCTGTAAAAGCACGATAAAACCACCAACAAAGTCAGGGGGAGACGCCCAGAACAACAACATTAAAACTTGGTCAACCTCTACCACTATTAGGAGCTCATATATTGGTTTAGATGTGCTGAGTTTATGATAATGCTGAAGAAAAGATAATTGTATGAGTAGTGAATGCAGTGGTTTGATAGATCGTGATCTTGGTGATAGCTCAAAACTCACAAGTCGGAGATGAACCTAATCTGCTTACCCTTGGCGGTAGTCCTGGTATTCTCCCATCGTTGAACTCGATGACAAGTATTAATCCTTCGTTAGCTCGCTTTTTTTAATACTTAGGCTTACCGGTATCTGTTGCTCACGCTTGTTATGTACGTTGATAGAAAATCATTACAAATTAATTAAAATATCTACATCTGCATCACTTTATATGTCTAGAAAAACAAGAATGAAAATATTCGTTTTATACTGCATGCTACTCACTGTTGATATAACTTGAGATGCAAAGGTGAGGTTATGTACAACCTAGATTGGGAAACCTGTTTCGACATACGAAGTAATGACACACTCATCCTGACCGCCCCCACGTTCGATGAACACCTGTAGAACGCTAGCTAGCACGCAGTCTAGCTTATTCTTGGAGATGCGGACCGAATCAAAACTTGGCTCGCTCGTACCAAGCTCCTCTGTCATCGCAATGATCTTCTGCACAAATACATGAAAATGCATTAACATCAGAAGACACTGAAAACCGAATACTTCGTTTACTCGCAACTTCACTTTTAACACAGGGATGCCTCCCACGTCTTTCTCCTCCTGTCCTGTCAAGAACCCCCAGGGTTTCGGTACCAAAGACTCGCATACGCTCTTCCGTCGCGTCTGTGCCTCTTCATCGGTCTCCTTCTTGTCGACTAACGTGACTGAAGCTCTTGCCCGTTCGAGCCGTAATGTTCCACAAACGTCTTTGACGAACTGCTCCGCAGAGAAGCGGACTTGGAAAAGATATGACAGAGGTGGAAAACAAAGCCAGTCTCTGAACTGGCCCGTAAGTTGATCACGACATTGCCCAGCAATCTCAACCGCCTCAAGCGGCAATACAAGAATGTCTGACAACCTTGACTCCACTCGGCCCAACTGTCGTTGTCTGTTCTCCATAAGGGATTGACTCTCATTCGTTCGAGTACCACCCGTGGATAAGCGAGACTCGAAGTCCAGGATTAATATTTTGCTTGAATAAAAATGAAAGAAGAGTTCACCCATTCACATAATTGTCACGGAGATGGGAATGCTCTCACACAAGTAGTCCCACTCGGCCACATAATACACAAATACCAATAGTAAGGAAAATTGCGTATAGGGTACGTCAGTATAGAAGCTTTTCCTTAGACACATCACGATCCATCACTCATCGTGTGGTCATGTAGGGTCCCCTCGCTGTAGGATGTCCTGTGAAGTTTGAACCTGCCCCTCACAACAAAATGGTCTTGACCGCTGCTTTGGCCAATAAAAGCGTTACGGAGGCTCCGTAAACCCATGCTTAAGGTTTGTCGCCGATCAGGTGGTGCCTGATATATAAATGCCATTGGTTTAAGCTATCTCATCGGCGGGCTTCCGAGTAGCGGGGTTCCCGAATTGAATACTTTAAGCCAGCCAGCGGTAAAAGATTCGAATATTGCCGGCAACAAAAATGATGACGGGTCTGATGGGACATGACGCTGATATGAGATGATCAAAATTGGGATCTTTGAAACTGCCAGTCTAAAATAAGGCAGACCCTCGGACTCAGTCCATTTTAATTGCTATTACAAATACCTTTCAACGTGCCGTAAGCCTCAAGTAGGTAGCTGCTCTATCGTTAGACCAATTTCAGAAACATCTGATCATAAGAAGGTTCTTGCTTTCAAATCTGACAATACACGAATTTGCCACCGCAGCGAAAAAGTCATGCAAGCTAAGGTACCTGCCGATTTGAGTTTCATCACTGGAGACTTACCGTAGTCGCATAGGTTCGTCCCCGCACCCTCCCTCGCCGCCGCAGACCACTGATTCTCCTTCCCTATCATTTCCACCTTAGCAATCCATCAAATATTTAATAAAAAATACCTTCGCCTAATCCTGCCTGATCCTATATTTTCAGATTACTGGTAAAGGATGCAAATGGTCTCTTGATTTGCTATTATAACTAACAATTATTCCTAAGATCAAGATGGCTTCCAGTGTTGCTAATAATATAAACAATATGATATTGCCAATATGGACCCTTTCGCAATATTATTGTATTTTCAAAGGGTGCATATTGTATTTACTGTCAACAACCCAATATATTGGCAGTGTGGCAATACACCCAATATATTCCACGTGACCCCATCACTATACCGCTTCTGCACAAATCTCGTTACCCTGAAAATCTCGTATCCCAAACCATGACTCCAGGCACTCCAATGCTTCAATTACATCACTCCCAGGCCAATTTCGACGGTCTGTAATCGTTATCTTTGCACCAGAGACGAGTCTTTCAGGCTCCGCAGACATTGCAGGAACTGACAGTATATCCACGGCCATCTTGCTCAGGCTCGGGTAGGTTTTCTGCTGCGTCTCCTCTAGCCACCATGCAATGGCGCTTGTAAAGCCATAAACCTGTTCAGAATTGCAATATCGCTCGTATTCGTCCGTGGCGAATGACGGCTGCAGATGCTTGTTCCTCTAATTCAAGAACTCATTCGTGGTTGTCGATGGGACCTCGCAGAGAGGAAGCGGTGATTCGACAGGTTTATATTCGTTCCATAGCGTCTCAATCAACTTCTTTGATGACTTAGCCCACTCCTTTTTCCAGTTCTCTTGTATGTAGTGCCATTTGTGCGAAGGGTGGAGCACAATGGCTGCAACATACGCAGGCGATTCTTTAGTAATGCGATAGTACTTATCCAACTTGGCTCAGCCTGAGTTATACATCAGTGTCATCACCAGATCGTCGATAGCTGCCTCCTTGCCGGCTTCGAATTGTGTCAATACGAAGTCCATCGCCAAGAGGACATTGTCGAGTGTTGCAAACGATGACTCGAAAGCTTTGGTCGTCATCTTCAGCTTCTCCAAGAAGGACTTGATCTTCTCCAAGGTGATCCAGTCCTCTAGAGAGAGCTCGTCTCCAGCGCAATTTGCGTCCATTCATTTGTTAAAATAGCTGTCAATCGCATCTCTAAGATTCAATGCCGCCCTCAGCATGGTATACCACGAGCTCCATCTTGCGTCATTGTCTTGCGCTAGCCTACGGTTGTGGCTGATAGCAAGAAACTTTTGGCTGCGCTGAACACTCCGTTGGATGTAAACGACGAAGTCGTGAAGCCTGCCAAGAGGACCTCTCTTCCGCCACGCTTCGATATGTTTTAGTGTCACATTATGCAGGCAACCAATGGTAGGCCCAGCCCAACATGGTCCGTACCAATCGTACCTCCCTGACGCGTAAAGGAAACGCGTGGTCGCATGTTATGTCTGATCGTCAATAAAGACGCGTGTTGAGGTAAACGCTCGCCAATAATATGCCAAGCATCCTTGTCGCTGATGTAGGGTAGGGTATGCCTGGCGCCTGTCAAGTGGCAATTTCGCCCTAGGACTAACAACCCAATAAAGTAATATATTGACAACATGGACACCCTCATATTATATTGTTACAATATGACAGAGTCTATATCATATGGGCTATGTTGTAATATATTACTTTATTGCCATATTATTAGCAATACTGCACATGTGGAAACTGGGACGGGACCCATCCAACTTTAGAAGAACGGGTACCCGTCTGCGTATTGACCGCCGTTACATTTGATAAATCATGTAAATAGGGGTTCCAAATTGTATTTATTACATTTGAGTTTTTACACCTTTTGTAATACAAAAGACGCTTCCTATTTGCGTTGATAAGGAATCAGCACTGGGGTCCTGGAAAGTCGGAGAGGGCGCACAAGCCAAAATTTCTTGTATTCCGACCCAAACCCAAATCCCCCAAAAACCAAAAGAGGGCGGTCAATAGGCGGACGGGTACCCGTCCTTCTAAAATGAGACGGGTCCCGTCCCAATTACCATACCTGGTATAGCTCACTCCGCTATCGGTCTCCCTCTCGCGCCATCTCGAATGTCGCGTTCTACTGCACTCGCTGCTAATCGTGTCGAGACTACGGGCTTACGACGACTGTTTCGCTATGAACGTCAACCAATCTCAAAGTCCGACACCGTTTCCTGGTGACTGTCTCCCTCCTGAAGGCGAGTATGAGTCACGGGAGGCGCTATTCGAGGCAATCAACGCCTGGGCAGCGACCAGGGGCTATGCGTTCATAACTGGAAGGTCAACCAAGGAGAAAACCGGCAGGAGGACGATCACGTACATGTGTGATCGTCGCCGTAACCATCCAATCGTTCCCAGAGAACGCCAACGTAAGACGACAACTCGAACAACAGGCTGCGAGTTCTCTGTACTGGCGAAGGAAAATAATGATAGAAGTACCTGGACTCTGCGGCACCGTTCTGACAGCCGATTCTCACTACATAACCATGAACCAAGCCAAGACACCACCGCCCACCCGGTACTTCGAACACTGTCTAAGGAGCACCTGTCTCAACTGACTGGCCTTGCCAAAGCTGGGATAGCCCCTAAAGAAATTAGAACGTACATGCGGCAGAACACCGACACGATAGCAACACAACAGGACATCTACAATCGTATTGCAGATGCTAGACGAGAAGTGTGTCAAGGACAAAGCAGCATTAACGCACTTGCTGATCAGCTGTTTAGAGAAGGATTTTGGAGTCAATTTCAAACCGGTCCAGACGGTCGAGTCAAAGCTGTTCTATTTGCGCATCCCGAGTCAGTGGCATACCTACAGGCATATCCGGATGTCTTAATCTTAGACTGTACATATAAAACCAACAAATACGGCATGCCACTTTTGGACTTGATCGGTGTCGACTCTTGTCAACGTTCGTTCTGTGTCGCGTTCGCTTTCCTGAGTGGGGAATGTGAAGAAGACTATTTTTGGGCGTTAGATCGATTCCGATCGTTGTGCGAAAACCACAGGATTAGGCATCCCTCCGTCATCTTGACTGATCGTTGCCTAGCATGTATGAATGCTGTCGATACTTGCTTCCCATCGTCAAGGCCGCTGTTATGTCTCTGGCATGCTAACAAGGCAGTTCTCCGCTACTGTCAGCCGAGATTTACGCGCCAGACTCAAGGGGACAACCCGGGCATAGAGGCTTGGAATGAGTTTTACGGCCATTGGCATTCGATCATCAAGTCACCGAATGAACAAACTTTCCATGAACGTGTGTCCGAGTTTGAGAAGAAATATCTCCCGGATTATATCGAAGAAGTCAGATATATCAAGATAAACTGGCTTGACCAATACAAAGAGAAGCTGGTGAAGGCGTGGGTCAATCAACACCCCCACTTTGACAGCGTCGTTACTTCAAGGGTTGAAGGCATACACTGGCTGCTTAAGAGCCACCTCAAAGTATCTACATTAGACTTGTTCGAAGCTTGGCGATCGATCAAGCATGCACTACTGAATCAACTGGCGGAGTTGAAGTCGAACCAAGCCAAGCAGAAGATCAGGACCCCTATTGAACTCTCCAGTACCCTCTATGGTGCAGTACGTGGTTGGGTGTCTCATGAAGCCTTGCGAAAAGTTGAGCAGCAACGAAAGTTTTTATTGCATGAAGACTCTGCTCCCCTGTCAGCCTGTACTGGTTCTTTCTCACGATCACAAGGGCTACCCTGCGCTCACAAGCTGAAGGGTTTATTAGTTCGAGACCAGGCACTACAACTCGAAGATTTCCATCCGCACTGGCACTTGACTTGGAAAGATAATCGGCGACCCCTCTTAGAACCCCGCCAGCGAGTCGATCCAGTGGCTGCGAGTTCGTCTTTGCCGTTATCTAGTGTGAGAAGAGAACTTAGTGGCTTCGAAGTCATCGAAAACGCGAGGCCGATACGAAACCCTCCTTTGTGCAGCAAATGTCATATACTAGGTCACGCAAGGAACTCTAAGGAGTGTCCACTACGATACTCAGAACTAAGAGCATTTCCAGTCGTATCTTCAGACCAGCCGCAGACGTGTTCGGAAGAATTTCAATGGATACCCTTTGCGGTCCCGGAGGAGCCAAGGCCACCAGCGATGGAAACGCTCGACGAAATACAGTGGCAACCAATCACGACTTTGGAAAATTTCGAGTTTGAGCCTGAATTAACTTATCAAGATCTGCCATGCCAGTTGACCATCGAAACAGAGCAGGTGGACCGACACATAACGACTTCAGAACCTCGACATCTATCACCTGCACCATCTATGTATACACCGCCGGTGTCTTCACAGTTAACCTCGGGAGACCCAGCTTCAGACCCAACTACACATCTAAGGTATGACGATCCACGAGCCATCCACCAGAGATACGTCAAGTCAAGAGAGGACTGGTATAAGGCTCAACCCCCGGGAACCTGGCTTGGTAATCGCCAGTATCGAAAAGCAATGGGCTTGCCTTTAGGATACCCAAAAGCAAGCTACAGCTGGTGCCTTGATTATAAGCAGATGGGGAGGTGCTGTAAAACCTCGACGGGTCTGAGAGAGTGGACTAAAGAAGAGATGATGGCTTACTTAGACTGGGACAAAGCAGAGACTGATCGCATCGAAGCACGAGTAGCTGAGGAGACCGAGAACGGACGACTGTTTACAAGCAGAAGAGGCATGGGCGAGCTTTGGGAGATGGCACAGCGGGATATCGATGAACAAGAAGTCTTGTATTCTGCCGTGGAACAGGAAGAAAGTTGTATTGTAGTTCAGCCCTAGTTCCAGTAGACTTTAGAGTGCATGTATCACTTGAATACATCAAGGCTGTTCAAATCAAAGAAATCGACTTGCTTTGAAAAAATATAGCAGGTTAATGGGACTTCAAGTAAAACCACTCGAGATAGTGGAATTGCACAGCGGGAGGCAATCCGATAGCGGAGAGGGCTAGACTGAATATGGCAATTGGGACGGGACCCGTCCCATTTTAGAAGGACGGGTACCCGTCCGCCTATTAGCCGCCCCAAAAGAGGGAGGTGCACGGGCCACAAAAATGGTATTGGGTGCCATCACTAGTGGTAGTTGGTACAGTAGGGATGCTGAGTGCAGTTAACATTTGTTTGTTATTATTCTCTCTTTGCAGTCGGAGGACCTTTGAGGCCTTATATCTTCGACTGAATCTTACAGACAAGATCTGATACACCGAGCTAATTACTCCGCCGGCTGAGCCCAAGATAGGCATACCTCGCCGCACAGCTTATAAACCACAAAGCTGCTTAAGCACAGTCATGAAGCTCAAAACAGAAGGAAATCAAATAAAACACCGCGTAGGACTCAATCAAGAAATCGTCAGATACCCTGCCACAGCTATAGAGTTGATGTTACAAGCCTAAAGTTGCATCTTTAGACTGGAACAGCATCCCATCCGTCTATCTCAACCCCGCCGATCCATACCTTCCGAATCCTTCTCGTGGCTGTGATATCTCGTAACGGATCCCCTTCCACTAATACCATATCTGCTCTCCGCCCGAGCGAGATCTCACCGCGATGTCCTATACCAAATACCATCGCCGGAATAATTGTAGCTGCCCTAAGTGCGTCGAGGTTCGAGAGCCCTGCGCCTACGAGCAACTCCATCTCCTTGTGAAGGCTCTCCCTAATTGATATAGGTACATGGGATATCTGGTTTGATTCTGTTCCAGCACAGATGCGCACCCCAGCGTCATACAGCTTTTTCACGTTGGCAAGCGCGTAGTCGAAGCTGACATCCTCCACGCCGTCGCTTGCCTGTTGGAGAAGCAAGGGTACTATAGCCTGTACCATGCAAAGTGTAGGGATATACGCTATATTGCGCGCAGCAAGGCCCTCAGACATCTTGGTTTCTATGAAGTCATCTATAGGTACAAGAGTGATAACATTAAATCCTGCCTGTAAGGCCCGAGAACATCCAACTTTTGGAAGGAGTGTGCGACAGCCAACTTGTCATATCGGTGTGCAGCTTGAACAAGAGCAATGAGCGTCGGGCCATTGATTCCAGGTAGATTAACGAGCACCTTGATGTAGTTAGACTTGGTTAGACCCTCCAGAAGAGAGGTAACCTATATCTCAGCTCCCGCTGGGACTTGGACAGTTCCGGTCTTACGACGTGGATGAATCTGCGATCCGTCGGTAGCTTGCGCAGTAGCGATGAGGCCTGATGCTAGATAGGTAGGTAGTCCAATCTCGGCGATAGACTCAGCTCGCATAGTCTAAACATCAGCTTTCGAGCTGCTCATGTCAAGGACCGTGCCGATACCGTAAGAGGCAAAGATAGGGAGATCCGTATTCGTTGCTGCAGTATCAACATTCGCATCAATGAAGGCTCGGAGGAGCGTATAGCCTCTCCCGTCAATTACAGTGTTGATGCTGGCGAGATCCTTGGTTCCCGCCTTGATGCTGATAATGTCGCCAGGGCTGGCACGGAAAGTGACATTAATCGCAGTTCCAACGTTGCGACCATTAAAGATGAAAATGTTGGAGATGGTATGAACGGTCATTTTTAGTATGCGGCCAAACGTGCTGCAGATTCAATACAGCAAAGTGAGAAGAGAAGGGAGTATGTGTAGTAGGTTATTTATTTGCCAGACAATATTCGTTTTAGCAGAAGGAGACGACTGAATATTATGGTCCCCTTTAAATCTCACAAACTCATTAGGCTAATATCATTACAATTATTTAGAGAATTATTAATTCATTTATCATACGAAGCACATGAACAAGTTGGTAGAATATAGGGGTGAGGTGTGGCGATAGCGGAGTAGGTCAGACAATAACTATTTAGGATAAAAGGACATCTAGTTACCGGGGTCTATAGGTGATTCTGGCACGCACTAATGATCAACGTCGGAACGCACCAACTCTTGGAACTTACACCCCATATTTTTATAACCCATTCTAAGTTTTCAGGCTCAGTTTCGATTCCACTGTACTCTTAATGCGCCCACTGCTAAGACTAAGTATACAGACGAAACCCCTGCCACCTACGTCAATAAAGGGCAGGCCTATTATCTATTTGTTGCTGACACGAGCGCCACAGCACTGTTTGTCCAAGACACCTGATATCGGACATTTGCTTGCATATCATCTGAGGATGATCAGCAGCGGCAATGGCCAGACGTTTTCTGGGATATCTGGCAAAAAGTCAGAGGTAATAATGAGGCGCAATAGAGCAGTAGAAGATTGCGGCCTGTTGAGTACGTGGATAGATGACAACTTGCGGATTGGGACGATAATAGGACCCATATATCTAGAGTCTTTCTCGTTTTATAGTTTCTCTATTATATAGACGCCAGGCATCCCCGGTCTTCCTGAGGTCAATATCGCAATTCTTTTCTATGTTCTGTCTACAGACTTTAGCCATTTGAAAGGCATCTAGGGCATTCCTGTCAGACTCTCCGCGAAAACAAGCCGTCTTATCCCTGGACCTGAACTGAACGCCGAGATTTGCTTCTGCAAGATTAAACTCTTCCGTGATCGCAGGGCCAAGTGAAAGCTGTCCCGTGATGATACGCACGTGAAGAAGTCTATTGGCAAGCTTAAGCAGCGGATTGCCCAAGCAGAATGTCCCTTTTGTGGTTTGACGGATTGCGGCATATAATGGTTTTAAGGCTAAATAGGGAATAGTACTCTGTGATTACTCGGCCTGTCAATAAGTCAGGCCCATAACCACACGCACATACGGAAATGGGATTATTGACACTGAGGTATTAACAATTCTTTTCAAAAAGCATACCACTAGTTTCCTTATGAACAATTGTTTAGGAAAAGGGGGGGGGGAGTGGATGTGGGTT